>NC_135211.1:39523445-39623445 GCF_052324685.1 Brachyhypopomus gauderio | reverse complement strand
CACTGAGCGTCCGATGGGCGGGACAAAGCCCAGCATTTATCCAATGACTCATCTCGTTTCGCTGCACTCTTTGCTTCGCTATTGAACTCTGTAGAGGCTCAGCGTCCACACCGTTTAAAGCACCGTGAAGCTGCAGGAATGAGTGAGAGGAAAGCCGCGTCGTTACCAGTGATAAACTGATTCTGAACAAAAGTTGAGCGCGTTGTAGCGCATATTTAGTCAATGACATGTACACACAACACTATATGTTTGATCACTTATTGACATTTTAGGGGAAGCTGAGCTTCCCTTGCAGTCTTAGAGCAATCGCCACTGGTGAAAACCCACCCGCAAAGGTTTGTCACTGCCTGAAAGGTTATTAGCATCTGCTACAAACAAGCTTAACGTCACAGTTAGTGTGTTACTTATAACAACCTAATGTTTCCCCAGTTAGTGTGTTACTTATGTAGCCGCTATTACTCAAACAGATATAGACTACGCCACTCCCGAATTACAAAAGGGGGGAGAGCCCTATTCAGTAGTAATGTTTCCCCGTGATGGTCTCCTTAAAGTGATCAGACAGCTGTAAATACAATAACACCCTTTTATTCAGACAAATTAAGAGAAGATCAGTGGCACAACACAACCCCCGGTTTAAAAGACTCTAAAATAGCAAAAACAGGTACAACATCAAATGGGTCCTGTGGGTGGCAGCTACGCATAGCCCAGACGCAAAAAGATGATTACTGCAATTATTATGTCCTTAAATTTGGACATACACCCAAGTGCTTAATGCCACTCCCAAACTCTCAAGCTTAAAATGTTAAATTCACCCCAAGCACGGCACACAACCCTGGGCTAAAGTTAAGTGCAAACCACCAAACAACACACAAGTACATAAAAAAAACCCAGTTAGAGTCGTAAATTAAAAGGGTTATTTTAAAAAAAATTAGTTATTTAAGATGAAATACAAAAAAGGATAGAGCTCAACTAAAGGCAATGAAGAACTATTAGACTAATTTAACACTAGCTGTCCCAGCATTTTCATTCCACACTTTTTCTACCTGGTCTCCACCAGGGGGCAGTTCTGGGGATATTTGCATTCCATTAGGCCACCCTTTGTTATGTACATGCAGCCACTTATAGGTAGATGGGTGGGGGGGGGGTGATGGTGTGAACCATCAGTTCATTGTTCTGCTGGATATGTTCACTGACTCAGATAGAGAAGAAAAAACTCTGGCCTCCCCTTGGGGAGATTGTCTGTGTGGGTACATATATGAGTAAATTTAGGTTGGGATGAAGGTGTGTGGGTGTATGTGTGTGTGGGTGTATATGTGTTTGGGTGTGTGTGTGTGTGGGTGAATATGGATGTCCAATGTAGCAGCAGTTGGTGAACCATTGCAGTGGTCATTTGAGCTGTTTTTTTCTGCCCTTCCCTTTTTATAATAAATAATAATAATAATAGTATTTATTTGTATAGCACCTTTCATACATACATGCAATTCAAAGTGCTAAAAACTACTGAAAATAAGGTAAAAAATTACTTGTCTCTCCCCTCATTTCTATCCTGTCCTGTATGGTGGAGACTGGGAACAGGCTGAACTACTCTCTGCAGTGGGGGTGGTGGGGCACCACATTTTAGGCTGTTATAGTCGGTGATTGTGTAAGGCACCTCTTCCTGTACTCTTTACTGTATTTTAGACATTGAGGGCTTTTGAGGGGATGGTGTGGATGAACACTGACCAGTGGCTGACCATGAACATTGAACACTGACCCTCTTTTCTCTACTCCTCTTTTCTCTGTATGGCCCACCTAACATATTACTATTGTATAGGCCTGTGTTGAAAAAATCGATTTTCTGATTCAGAATCGATTCGCATAAGATGATCTGATAATCGATTCGTACGTCCAAAGATCGATTTTTTAGTGAACTTTTACCCCCGCCTCGTCACTGAATTCACGCAGGCGTGCTCGGTCTAACTAACTGTAAAACAACATGGCGTTGGACAGTGACGGTAATGACGATAGTCAAATCGGCAATCTAAAAGCAGAAGGACAGTTTATCCAGTGTCAGTGACTATTTACAGTTAGTCCATGTCACTGACAGTTTACCCAGTGTTTTTACAGTTTAAAAAAGTTAAAAATGTTCTTGTAACGTTGGGCGCAAGGCGATGGACGAGACATAATCCTTTGCACTTTCCAAATCGTTACGTTTATTACATTTACCAAAGCGCAGAGAGCGCACATAAAACACGTTTATATATAACGTGTGACTCAAACAACGACGAGCACAGGACTCTGCGCGAACACACATTAAATAGACAAACCACATAAACCCCACGTGATGACGAGACGAGTCACAGGTGAGGATTATAACAAGACGCACCCGCACCCACGAAGATCTACAGACGCAGACGAGTAGACCCAGACAACGTTAACACACGCCCAACAGGGAGGGGTCGGGGACCGCAACGTGACAGTTCTGTTATTATATTCACACTTTAAAGAAAATACATGTTTACATTTTATACTTTCAGTTTATTAAGTGTGAGCACTTTTAAAATAAAAATGCATTTGGTAGCAACAGCTTTTGGGTGAATTCTTAATTATTTCAATCATAATAATAATGCACTGGTTAGTGTCCCAGTAGGAGTCCACTGTTGCAGATATAGACACCTCAAAGATGTCCTCTGTTTATTGTCCAGCCGTCAGTAACTACCAGTAACTATTTGCTGATTAATATCGATATAATACTAGTTTTAACATGTTGCTTCTGTACAGAGTCAGGAAACAGCTCAAATACATTTTTAATAACACTAAACCCCGAATTGGATCGAATCGGATCGAATCGATTAAATCGGATTAAATCGAAATAAATCGATTCTTAATAGAGTAGTGACTGAAATCTCTTCTGGTAACATTGTTGTTGTGTTTTTGGAAGAGACACACTGTAAAAAGTATCATCTTGATAAGTTAAAATTGCTCAAGATTATTATTCTATTTCAAGTAGCTGAGGGTTTTTTGTATAAATTTGTGTAAAAATATCTTTACCTATTGGCAGTTTTTCAAAAGACAAAAGTCATTTTGAATAATCAATATGCCACTTCTATGCCACTATAATTCAAATATTATGTTATGTTTATGACTTCTTCTGACTTTGTGACTTCTTGCAAGAGAGCTTGCAGTCTCTTGTGGCAGGCAGCCAAAGGTGTGTATTGAAGCAGCCACCACCCACACCTGAGACACGCCTAATTTACATAACACTGGAGGTAAGGAGGGCTTATCACACCTGCCAACCACTGCCTTTTGGAAATGCTGTGGTACATGGCAGGGATGACTGCCTTTTGGCAAAGGTTCGGCCACTCCAGTGTTAAATCAACAATAGCGCCCCCAATATAAAATAAAAGTCTAGAGAGTTCGCTATAGGTGTCGTACTGCACACACAGGAGTTCGTAATCCTCCATTTGGATCACAAGTGGTCATGTCCCTTCTATTAAGGGAAATACCATTCAGCGTATAGAGATATCCTAAAAGTTTAATCCACAAAAGGGCAAAATACAGGTGGGAAAAACAGTGGCTACACTATAGGCGCGTCTCCATTCCTCTGTGGTTTCCTCAGTGGCTAAGTCTGCCGAACAGCCCTCTACACACTCCTCCACCGGCCCTGGTTTCATAAACATTAGCAATAATTAATATATAAACTAACCCAGCAGTTAAAACAGGACCGTACCAAGTCACTCCTTAGCAAAACCCAGTCCCCTTCTTCAGGCCTTATCCAACTTTAACACTAACAGCATAATTACCTGTAATTCCAATCCTCTCCCCCAATATCACTGACGGTGTAAGCAGCACAAACTCTCAGTACTGCATCCAGCTATAGAATGAACAGAACAGCTCATTGAGCCAAAACACAGGAATCTGCACTACTATTTACACAGACACACACACCAAACGCATTCACATACCGTTTCTCCTACGTACAAGCAATCACAACACACGAACATGGCAAAGTCGGCAAACTCCAAACTCTGTTAGCGTTCTGAGCACACGTTTCAAACAATGGCGGCACACTACTGGTCTTGAGGGAGCTCAATATATTTGCGTTACATTATTACCGAGGCGCTGATGCTTCCTGCTGGGTCCTAGTGCCCCTCTATTTCCTTCCCCACTGGGACTAAGTCCCACAGGTTACACTTATAACAACCTAATGTTTACCCAGTTAGTGTGTTACTTATAACAACCTAATGTTTACCCAGTTATAGTGCTGGGCGGTATACCGGTTCGCACCAAAAACCGGTGTTTATTTTTGTTATCATAAGAATTTTTCATAAACCGGCCAAACCGGTTTAAATAGCCTTCACATGTCGTTAATTGTTTCTCACGGGATGTTTTTTATTGCTGGGCCGCTATGCACACATGCAACAGAAAACGAAAAGAAAAGCTTTTTTTTTTCAGAAAAGCTTGCTGAAAACGAAGGACGTTCTGAACCACAAATTCTCCCAAACATTGAAGTAAAAGATGATGCCCCAAAGGAACTTTTGCCAAAGAAGGGAGCCCTGTCTGTTGTCAGGAAGTACCGTATTTTCTCAACTATACAGCGCACCTCAATATAAGTTGCACCTACTATGTTTTAAAAAATGGAAAATGTTGTATAAGCCACACCGGGCTAAAAGTCGCATATATCTACTGAACTGAATACATTTAACTGAACATAACTGAACTGATCAGTTTCTGAACGGTGCCTGTAGATTTTAATGTGTGACAGTTTTGGCGTTCAGCCGGTGTTGTGGCGAATTCCGACACCCATCGTTTATCCGCATAAAGATGCTACAGATTATATTGTTGATTTATGTCTCTATGCATAAATAAGAGCTAGACTTTAATTATCCATTACAGCAAACGGCATTATTTATGTCCAAAGCCACACTGGCTCAAGGGTGTTAATTATTTTAAATAAAATACACACTGACTATACCGAAGTTCACCTCTGACCACGACTTTGCAGTATTACAGCAGTATTATGTCTAAATATCTAGTTAGAACAAAACTAGAGTGCTCAATGAACTAAATTATAATCACTGTAACTCCCGAATATCATCTAGCGTCTTTATGCGTGTGCAAATGAGGGGACTCAGAATTCGGCACAACACGTTCGTTTGAAAACATTTCTCCGTCGTGCCTGCTGCTTGCATGTGCTAAATGATAATTAGCACTTCTTTGATTTACAACTTTAACTTTCTGCTCCACCCCTGACGGGTGAAGAAACATTTACAGAAATGCCGCATCTCATTACAAGTCACATGGTTCAAAGTGTGAGGGAAAATATGGGTAGCAATCGTGGGATCTCCGCTGTGGCATGTCAAGGTCACTCCGCTCTTCAGCGCTGTGTTTTGCGCTGTTATGTTTGCAGGGTTCATCCATCTTTACAAGGTGGAATTCAAGCACATGTACGGCACTTTCAAGGCCCATTTTCAATATTTTCCAGCATCTTTAGCTTAATTAACCCTGATGAGATCCAGGCGTGGTCTACATTCTTGGGGTCCAGCTGGGTGTGGGGGACCCATTGCAATTTTTGTTAAAATAATCAGCAGATTCAGCCCAATTGCAAGTAAAATAAACAATACATATGTTAAATTAGTTTGCTCTCTTATTTATTTATTAGTTACTTTTTTATTAAAATGTAACACAATAAGGAAATCAATCATAAATCATGCTGGCTGACAGGCTGGTCCTATGGCTAGCTGCTCACGGGCTGGTGCTAACGGAGCTGGCTGCTGCTCATCCTCCTTTTCATTATCAGTATCAGACTCTGATATTTCAGAAATGTGATCCTGAAATTTCCTCTTCTGAATCATCATCAAAATCCTCTGTCTCTTCCAATATCAGCTGTAAGGCAGTCTGAACTGAGAATTGCTTTGCCATCTTTTATAGCATTTTTAGCATTTTTAGCATCATGTCCCCATGATTGGGTGAAACACACACAAACACACACATACACACACACACACACACATACACACACATACATACACAAACATACAGGTCCAGAGAGGAGGGAGGGATAATGAGGGCTGAGAGAAAAGATGCTTCTTTCAGATCTCACCCCTTTGTCTCTATAGAGATTCTTCGTCCACTGTCTGACAATATGCAATCAACCCCTGATGTGACAACCATCAAAAGTGTTGATGGTTGCCCACCCTTGCATGCCAAACACCTCTGTCCTTTGTTTGTATATCCTTTAAAGTCATACAGACGACTATCAACTACCCAACCCAATGTTGATTGCCCACTTTGACTAGCCCAGGGCCCAGTGGACCCTGGACCCTGTATGTAATACAAATGTGAAGGGGGGGGTACGGGGGGGTGGTCATTGAAAATATTTTCTGACTTATGTTGCTCACGGAAAATGAGCCAAGGACCAATGAATCTCAGTTTGAAAAAAAAAAAATTGTAGAATTTTTTTAAGCTGATTTTTTCAAAATGGGTCCCACAGACCCTTGGACCATATAAGGGTTAAGTTACATATTTATGCAAATACACATATGGTCGAAATGATTCGAAATAATTCGCTTTTTATCACATTAAAAGAAAGGTTTTGTATAAAAAAAAGGTTTTGTATTTTTACTGCAACTGTCATGCTATATGATTCATTCACTACTTTAGTGCTACTATTTTAAAACTGATTAAGTGAGGCCATGGAAATCTGTATTACATGTAATACTGTAGCGTCGGTTCAAAGGGGGATGGCGCTACTTCCCATGAGACGGTATTGGTTCCTTTTATGTGTAATGTTGGTGCATGTATTTTTAGTTATGTATTTGGTTATGTGTGTTATGTAGCTTGAGTCCTCCCTTATTGGTTTATGTAGTTGTACTATGAGTTGTTCCCTGCCGTGTGTGTGTGTTGTCCTGTTGTTAATGCCATTCCCTCATGTGCTGTATGAGTTTGAGTCTGTTCTACGTGATGGCGGTTTCATACGTGATTATGTCGCTAAGGCAATTTAAATATAAGAGCCTCGTTGTGTTAAAATGGATCGGTTTCCTGCTTCTTCTTCCTACACCATGTTGCAACACTTAGTTGGAGACATTTTTCTAACAGTGGAATAGGGTGCTCTTAACCATTCTACTGCAGTAATTCTTTTCGTAATCAATGCAGTTAACACATCACGCATTGGGGGAAAAACCACGGTCAAATACTGTGAAACCGGAATAATTTTGAAAAATACTGTGATATAGAATTTTGGTCATACCGCCCAGCACTACCCAGTTAGTGTCTTACTTATAACAATCTAATGTTTACCCAGTTAGCTTGGTATTGACTTGGCACCAGTGCATCAGTAGAGAGGGTGTTCAGTCATGGAGGCCTCATAATGCGCAGAGGGATTTGGAAGAGGAATGAGCTTAACTTTAAATTCATGCATAGAATCTATTTGACACCAACACGTTTAAACAAGATATATCCATAGATTGTTTAAATGGCGCAGACGCCGGAGACAGCGCAGATCAGCATGCGCTGCAGTACGAGCAAACTTTGGAGGACTGTGAACTTCGACTGCTGAGTAGAGAACTTGAGTCTCTGGAGAGGCAAATTAAGGCGCTGTTGGATTGGCAAAGCCAACTCTTTGAAAAGAAAACTCGACTAGAAGCGGGCCGGGATGTGTCCTGCTCTGCTGGTGTGATCGAGTTACCCGAACCTGGAGATGGTCGCAGGAGCACCGGTGTCGTGGTGATGTCGACCAGCTAAAGATCTCCGCAACTCGTGTCCTCCGCCACGGCTGAGGCCGGGGATCATCTCGTTCACCCCTACGCCCGATGGAGTTTGGGAATGGCCGCGCCGAATAGGAAGATGAAGGTCACTGCCACCACCACAGCCAGAGCTTACTACCAGCAACATGTATGAAACCCTTAGCTCCATGACCTCTCCAGAATCAACATGCATATCAGCGGAAAAGGTTTTAGTCATGGGAGACTCCATTGTAAAGAACTTGGAACTGGCTCGGCCAAAAGGTACTGCATGTATTTCTTGTTTTCCAGGCGCTCGTGTTTTAGACATTGTCAGAGAGGTCCCTGCTGTTTTTAATAAAAATAAAGACATAGGGGTGGTTGTGGTACACGAGCGTACTACTTAAGGAACATTTCTCCTCTGTCACGTTGAGGACCCCGGCCCCTCCCTTTTGGGCGTGTGTTTACATTGTCCACGTGCATCATCTGCGTCTGTGGAACTACGTGGTTATGGTTATGTCTTGTGATAAACTGTCTCACCTGTGACTCATCACGTAATCACGTGGGGTTAATGTGGTTTGTCTATTTAATGTGCGCTCGCGCAGTGTCCTGCTCGTCGTTGTCTAAGTCTACACGTTTTAGTGAGTGTTTCTCGTTCTCCGTGCGCTTTACGCGCTATATGTTTAGTGGAATAAAAGTGACGTCAGTCGTAAACAAGGATTCTGTGTCTCGTCCTTCGCCGACCCATGAGCGTCACATCCTCACTACTGCATAGCCTAAGGAAGACAACAAAAGCAAAGATCACCATTTCAGGTCCTTTGCCGACCTACAGAAAAGGATGTGAAATTTTTAGCAGACTGTTTGCATTGAACTGTTGGTTAAAAGACTGGTGCAACAAAAAAATGTGGGTTTTATTGACAACTGGGATGAATCTGGGGAAGACCCGCTTTCTACCGCAGAGAGGGTTTGTATCCAAGTCAAAACGGGTCAAGGATCTTATCAGAACATTTTAATGTTTTTAAATCAAGTATGACTTGAAAAAAGGGGGGTAAACTATAGTACTGCCAACAAACAATGCTACTCCCCTCTGCCATATTCATCTATGGCCATCCCATGGTTAATGACTCTTTCAACTGCCAGAAGACATTGTTGGTTTTTTTTTTCATCTTTTGAATATTTAGCCATTTTATTAAAAGCTCTAGAGCCAGTCCTGGTACTGATAGTTTATCGTCCACCAAAACACACCCTCATTCTTGCCTGAAATATCGGAATTGTCTATCTATCTGTGTTACTTATTATGATAAGATTCTTCTTATTGGTGATTTTAATCTTCACATTGACAATGCCTCAGATAGAAGAGCCATGGATTTTAGACAACTCTTAAAAACATTCAGTTTTAACCAGTACATTACAAACCCCACACATATCCGAGGACACACTCTAGACTTAATAATTTCCCGAAACTTGAGTGTAAGTATATATGAAATTGTAGATGTTACGGTTTCAGATCACTACTGTGTATTTTTTTACAGGATTAATTAATCAAGAAAGAGCTAGGAACCCAAACGTTAAAAGGAAACGGTATTTTAATAGCTCATCCCCTAATGATTTTATTAATGTTTTTTTAAATAGACTTCTCTTTCCTGAAGACACATCAGTGCATGAAATGGTTGACAGATTTAATTTAAAAATGAGATCAACTCTAGATTTAGTTGTACCTGAAAAGGAAAAAAAGACACATTTGCATAAAAATACACCAAGGAAAACCAAAGATCTGCGACAACTACAAAGGCACTGCCGTAAGGCTGAAAGAGTTTGGAGGAAAACTAAATTAACTGTACACCATGAAATTCTTAAAAATTGCATCGAAACGTATAATAAGATGGTGAGAAAGGAGAGGCAATTACATTTTTCAAAATGAATCAATGAAAACAGTAGCAACCCAAAAGTCTTATTTTCAATTATTAATCACCTTTTAAATCCAAGTCCAATGGATGACTGGCTATCAGAACCATGTACATCAAAATGTGAATCTTTTGCAATTTTTTTGAAGGATAAAATCACTGATATTCGATCAAGCCTGATGCACTACAGACCTGTACTTCAGGAATCTTTGCAACCACAATCTACAATGTGTAAATTTATACAGTTATCTGAAACAGAGCTCCGCAAGATAATCTCATAGCTTACTTCTTCAACCTGCATTTTTCCAATTCCTACCTCATTTTTTTAACAGATATTAGATAATCTTATTTTTAGTGATTTAGAAATTATAAATTGTTCTGTAGTAACAGGTATTTTTCCAGATGCTCTTAAGATAGCTGTGCTTAGGCCGTTATTGAAAAAATACAATTTAGATCCATCAGTTTTAAGTAATTTTAGACCAATTTCAATGCTACCATTAAGTAAAATACTACAAAAAGCAGTCTTTGCCCAAATAAATGATTTCCTGAAGGAAAATTCTGTTTTTGATCAATTCCAATCGGCCTTCAGAACAGGACACAGCACTGAAACAGCGTTACTAAAGATAGTAAATGATCTTAGAATTAATAAGGATAATAACAGGGTTTATATTCTTATACTTTTGGACTTGAGTGCAGCATTTGATACAGTGGATCATGACATTCTTTTAAATCGTCTGAAAACCTGGGTAAGCCTATCTGGAAATGTTTTACAGTGGTTTAATTCCTATCTTAAGGTTCGAAAATACTTTGTCAGCATAGCTGACCACCGCTCTAAGGAATATTATCTATTATATCTATTATATATTATCTATCTATCTATCTATCTATCTATCTATCTATATTTGTGTTAGAAGCATTTGATAGAAGCATTTGTGTTTCTGCTTGTTTGTGATCTAAACAGCAGGCTTGAATCTTGCTCTTTGTACATTTCTTATACTACCTCCCTATCTATCTATCTATCTATCTATCTATCTATCTATCTATCTATCTATCTATATTTGTGTTAGAAGCATTTGATAGAAGCATTTGTGTTTCTGCTTGTTTGTGATCTGTGATCTCTGTGATCAGAGACTTTCTGGGTGAGGCTGCTGCCTCAGTCTTGCTCTGTGAATTAACATAATAAAGGGGGATGTTTGGCTTTGCTAATTGCTGGCAAGAAGGAGAAGAAGGTGGGGTGATGTCCTCAGAATCCTGAATTCTCAGGAGCTCTAGTGTTAAGCCTCACATTGATAATGTCACCAAAACAGCTTTCTTCCATTTAAGAAATGTAGCGAGAGTGAGACCCTTTCTTAAACTACAAGATGCTGAAAAACTGATCCATATGCTTTTGTTTTTTCACAATTAGACTACTGTAATGCATTATTCACTGGACTGCCCAAAACCACAATTGACAGACTACAACTTGTCCAGAACGCTGCAGCCAGAGTCTTAACATGTACAAAAAAGAGGGAACATATAAGACCTGTTTTAGCTTCACTTCATTGGCTACCTGTATCATTTAGGATTGATTTTAAAATTCTCTTATTGGATTATAAATCTCTAAATGGGTTAGCACCTACATACATCTCATATAAGACCTGTTTTAGCTTCACTTCATTGGCTACCTGTATCATTTAGGATTGATTTTAAAATTCTCTTATTGGATTATAAATCTCTAAATGGGTTAGCACCTACATACATCTCATATAAGACCTGTTTTAGCTTCACTTCATTGGCTACCTGTATCATTTAGGATTGATTTTAAAATTCTCTTATTGGTTTATAAATCTCTAAATGGGTTAGCACCTACATACATCTCATATAAGACCTGTTTTAGCTTCACTTCATTGGCTACCTGTATCATTTAGGATTGATTTTAAAATTCTCTTATTGGTTAATAAATCTCTAAATGGGTTAGCACCTACATACATCTCATATAAGACCTGTTTTAGCTTCACTTCATTGGCTACCTGTATCATTTAGGATTGATTTTAAAATTCTCTTATTGGTTTATGAATCTCTAAATGGGTTAGCACCTACATACATCTCAGAGTGTCTGATGGATTATGTTCTAAATCATGCACTGAGATCATCGGGAGCTAGCTTACTTAAAATTCCCAGGATGAAGCACAAAAAGACTGGCTTTCTGTTTTTATGCTCCAAAAATCTGGAACTCTTTACCAGTTAACATTTGTCAGGCACAGAGTCTTACTAGCTTTAAAAAGCAGCTTAAAACCTTTCTTTTTAACCTAGCTTTCTATTAGCTGTTAAAATTGATTGACTGTTGTTTTTTTTTAATACTTTTTTTATACTTTATTTTATAATTTAATGATTTGATTATTAAATATCTACTTATAATTGTTTTAGTTGTTCTGTATTACTTAGTGTTTTATTTTTTCTGTTTTATCTAATTTTATTGTGAAGCACTTTGAGCTGCATTTGATGTATGAAAGGTGCTATATAAATAGTTATTATTATTATTATTATTATTATTATTAAAGTGATTTGCGACTGCAGTGTCACTCGTCTTGGACTTGAGACTTGACTTGGACTTGCAAAAAATGACTTGTGAGCATCTCTGACTGTCACACACACACTTTAATACATTGAATTATGATTAGTTCATCACTGTGTGTCAGGGCTGGCTCGGCTGCCACTCCCTCTACCACCAGGAGGGGCACCCAAGACAGTCCTAGACTTGCAGGACAAAATCAGCAATGATCCGTTTCAGCTGTCTGAAGGCTTCTTAAGGAAGCTTTGGGAAACGGATCATTGCTGATTCATTTTGGTCATGCCTATGTGTTCTCAGCTGGGTTAAAAAATTTGCGAACCCTAGAAAACTTTACAGTTGACGTACCGTGCGTGGTATGGGCTAGTGTAGGACGGCCCGGATCTTGTTGTCATCCATGGTAACGCCCCCTGAGCTGATTTCGTAGCCTAAAAACGCCACTGACGACTGGTGAAACAAACATTTTTTCTAGTTTGACATACAGCCTGTTCTGCAGGGTACGCAGCACCTGACGCACGTGTTTAATGTGTGTCTTCATGTCTGGGGAGTAGATCAAGATGTCATCTATGTAAGCGATAACACATTTTCCTAGGTATGCTCGTAACACGTCATTGATGAAGGCTTGAAAGACTGAAGGGGCGATGCTTAAATCGTAAGGCATAACCAAGTACTCATAGTGCCCTCTAGTGGTGTGAAATGCGGTCTTTCACTCGTCTCCCTTTTTGATTTGTATGAGGTTATAGGCGCTTCTGAGATCTAACTTAGTGAAAAGCCTGGCCTCGTGTAGTTGTTCTAGAGCTGCTGGGATGAGTGGTAGAGGGTACGGATACCTTTTGGACAGGGTGGCCGCGGGTCCTTAAAAAGTCTTAAATGGTATTAAATTTCATTGTTGTAAAATACGGCCTTGAAAAGTTATTTTGTCTTAAATTTTCAACCACAATGTCTTAAATTTGCGAAGCTAAATTTAGGGAGGAATAATTCCGTCAGCCATGTGTTGAACTTCGGGGGCGGAAATCGGTAGCCGTGCAGTGCACAACCTTCGCAGTATTGTATTCCGGGCTTAACGAGCACTCGTAGTTGTTGGACTGGCGGGATTGAATTTTCATGCGGGCTGTATGTACGTTAATGTCTGTTCGGCGAGATGGGGAAATGCAAATTTAGCTAGAAATGGTTGGAAGACCCGAAATATTCCTGGTGGCTCAGAGCTGATACCAGCGAGGCTCGTCAGCAGCAGCCTGTAATATCACCGTTTTGCCCCGCTGCTGGTGCTACTGCAACGGCCAGCAGTACAACAAGAGAACCATTCAGTCGAGCTCTGCTCAACGTAGCATTCACGCTGTATGTGGCTCTACCAATACTTTGAAGGCTGAGGTAATATGGGCGCTAAAACAGTTACGAGTCACCAGGCATACAGATCCAACGAAGGAACTGACTCATTGTTTAAAACCATGTTCCCTGATTCTGCCTTCAAGCCTGGTTTATACTTTCGCGAGTGACCGTAGCGCACGAACCTCCACGAACGGCAGAAGCGTTGCAGTGTTCTCCAAAACGATATATGATAGTATAAAGAAACACTCCTCAAAAACAGGGGAAGGAACATTTACCTGGCGAATTTTAATGTTGCTTTGTGTTTCAGGTTTGAAAAGTGCTGGAATTTAGGCTAAAGTATTTGAAAATGCTTGAAATTGTAACTACTTTGTTTCACAACAAATATCTGTCTGACTGAACAGTTCTCTTGTATTAGGTTAACAAATACGAGCCTCTTGTAATTCCAGGACGAAACATGAGAGAACGTGAAGACGTTATGATTGGGCGTTTTGAAAATAAAACACCATTAAATAATGTGATAAAAAAGCGAATCATTTCAAGTATATGTATAAATATTTAACCTAATTAAGTTTCAGGTGCTGGGAAATATTGAAATGGACCTTTAAAGTGACGTACAAGTGCTTTAATTCCACCTTATAAAGGTGAATGAACCCTGCAAACATGGCTTTGTTCTTTGCGCTGAGACGTGGCCCACGCGAAGTTACAAAAATCGAGATGTGCACGACCTCGCGAATCGACAGCGCGCGAGCCGCTCACGCACGGGCGAAGCCACCGCGATCGCGTCATTTTCGCCGCACGGACCCTCGCGACGCTCGCGACGCGTCAAGTATAAACTAGTTATAATAATCATTTACTTGCTAAACAAGCAGAAGGGAAAGCAGGAACCCTGATGGCCCAGGTGATCACAAAATCAAACATCCTTAGAAAGCGTTTCAGAGAAAAAGTAGCAGAACTGAAAGGGGTTGATTTGTTTTGTATAAAGTTTCATTGTGTATACTGTACAGTGAAAAATTGTAATGTTTGTGTCTCGTATTGTCTGTCTTGTGCATTCACATTTGAAGTTTCCAAGCAGCTAGATTAAATAATGTAAATAATCAGTTCGTTTTTGTGCTTTATTTTAACGTGTATGATCTTGCGAGTTGGTCTTAATTTTATTTAGAAAACGGTATTAAAAGGTCTTAAAATGTCTTAATTTTCACTTGGTCAAATCTGTAGACACCCTGTTGGAGATCTGATTGACTCCTTGGTAGTCAATCAGCAAGGCCAGAGTCCTCCGTCTTTCTTACGAACAAAGAAGAACCCTGATGTGATAGGAGAGGTGGAAGGGCAAATAAACCCCTCCTGTAAGGCCTCGGTGATGTATTCCTCCATAGCTCTATCCTCCTCCCTGAACAGGGGGTATATTCTTGCCTTAGGAAAGGAGACACCCTCTAAGAGGTCTATGGCACAGTCGTATGGGCGATGTGGGGGGAGATGAGTGGCGTTCTCCTTACTAAACACTGCTTCCAGATCCCGATACTCTGATGGGAGCGTGTGTGCTGTGAGCTCCGCTGTCTCGGGGCTTTCTATGCTAGTGGATAAGAGCCGTAGGCCAGTGGTTTGCATATATCTCTCGAGGCAGTAAGAGGACCACTTGACTAACTCTCAGGTTTTCCAGGAAATATGTGGGTTGTGTTTATGAAGCCATGGTAGTCCCAAAACTATCGGGAATACAGACGAACTAACTACAAAGAATGACATGTCCTCAGTGTGTAATGCGCCAATCTGTATTTTAATGGGAACGGTTTGTTTCTCGTGGTCTGGGCGCAATTCCTCACCACATGTCCGGGTTCCCCACAATATAGACACAGATTGCCCTCAAAACGTCTTCTTCATTCCTCTGGAGTAAGACTAGAGGAGTCACACTGCATAGGCTCCTCCGTCCTGTGGTGCTCAGTCTCCCGGGTGACATTTGGTGACCTGCCTGGGCTGGTTGCTCCTACGCTCGCTTAGTAGATGGTCAATGCGGATGGTGAGCGCAATGAGCTGGTCCAGACCGAGATTCTCGTCCCGACATGCCAATTCTTGAAGGACCTCCGGTTTCAAACCGTTACGGTAAGTAACCGTGAGAGCTGCCTCATTCCATCCGCTACCAGCTACAATAGTGCGAAACTTTCGCGCATAGACTGCCAATGAGCGCCTGCCTTGTCTCAGTTTAGGAAGTAGTTCCCCGCAGGATCTTCCCCCATGGGGGTGATCGAACACCGCCTTGAACTGAGTAAGGAACTGATCATATGTCAGCCCCCTCGTATTCTCCCATGTGGCTGTGGCCCACTCTAAAGCATCTCCGGTGAGAAGTGAAATAAAAAAGGTAATCTTACTACTATCGGGGCTAGGGGGGTTATTGTTGTAGTAGATCTCACATTGAAGTACAGAAAATCAAGGGGAGGTGGAGTAGCAGTTTTTATGAAAAATAGCATTGAAGTGGAAGTTTTAAAGACTATGTCTAAAGAAAAGTGTTTTGAGTTTTTAGCATTAAAGGTATCCCCAGGAAAAAATGACTCTTTTAATAGGGATTTACAGGCCTCCTTCTGCGCCATCCTCTGCAACAGATGATTTAGCAGAGCTTTTATCGCACTATACAACCTCTGAAATGCTGGTCCTAGGGGATTTTAATCTGAACTGGTTCTCTAATGCATCCGATCATTTAAAAGAAGTTTGTGGCAATCTTATCCTTTCACAGCTGATCACTGAGTCAACTCGTCCAAACTTAAAGGACCCCCTCAAATCTACTCTGATCGACTTAGCTTTTTCGAATAGAAAGAAAAAAATCACTGCCTCTGGAGTTTTTGAGTCTGGTTTCAGTGATCATTGCCCAATCGGATGCATTAGAAACAGTTCAAAGATACAAACAGGCTCTCGGGTGGTTAGAAGATATTTTAAACATTTTAATGAACAGGCTTTTTTTTCTGACTTAGCAGTGAGCAATATCCACTCAACTTTCAAAAGTTCAGATGTGGATGAAGCTCTGGAACATTTTAGAAATTCCTTCCTCTCAGTGGCAAATAAACATGCACCCTACAAAAAACTGTGAATAAGAGATAGATCTAGTCCCTGGTTTACAGGTGAAATTTCCTCACTGCTACAGTCAAGAAACAAAGCCTGGTCGATTGCCAGATGCACAGGAGAAAGTGAAAAATGGCTTACTTTTAGGAAACTGAGAAACAAATGCACTTTTGAAATCAGAAAAGCCAAATCAGAGTATTTTATCAGCCAAATATCTATCTCCACAAACCCTGGAATTTCTGGAAAGCAGTTAATTCACTCAAGCATAACTCCAAACAAAATCCAACTAAAATTCTAGTTAACAATAACATGATCTCTGACCAGCAAGAACTGTGTCAAGCTTTTAATGTACACTTTGCTGTAGCTGGTCAGACTTTTAGAAACATTGACATAAACCTGCCTGTGGATCAGCCTTCTGTCACTACTATTGTATCCCAGAATCACCATATCTTCACTCTCCAGACCTGCTCCCCATACGTAATAGCTAAAGCCCTTTCTTCTATTAATCCCCGAAAAACAATAGGTGAGGACGGTCTGGACCCCTACCTATTGCGTCTGGCAACCCCAGTTATTTTAGAGCATATTACATATATTTTTAATCTCTCTTTTTTATCTTGCAGAATTCCCAGTATCTGGAAAACAGCACACGTTGTTCCTCTGCACAAAGGTGGTGATGTGACAGATCTTAATAATTACAGACCAATCTCAAAACTGTCTTGTTTAGCTAAAATTTTAGAATCCCTAGTGAATAACCAGCTCAAGTCTTATCTATATGAAAATTCTGTCCTGTCCAGCTATCAATCCCACAGGGCTCAATTTTGGGCCCAGTATTATTTAATATTTTTATCAATGATCTTGCCGCCTCTACCTTAGACTGCAAATTACACCTTTATGCAGATGATTCAATCTTATACTGCTCAGCAGATTCTGCAAATGCTGCACTAGAAAAACTTCAACATTCTTTTAACACCTTACAGAGTGCTCTTTTTAAACTCAAGTTGATTTTAAATGCTAATAAAACTAAGTTTATGCTGTTTTCCAGATTTTCAAATAAGGTTTTAAATTTTAAAACTATTTCTACCCTGACAGGATCCAGTATTGATCATGTCAGTGAATATAAATATCTCAGCATCTTAAAACTTTCTTTTAAATCCCATATTAACAAACTCTCCATTAAATGCAGACAAAAGCTTGGATTCCTTTACAGAAATAAATCATGTCTGCCCATGCACACCAGGAAAAGAATAGTGGAGGCAACCATACTGTCAGTCCTAGATTATGGTGATGTAATTTATAGAAAAGCGTCCACCAGCGCTCTTAAAACCCTAGACTCACTCTATCATTCTGCTCTGAGGTTTATTACTGGTGACCCGTATAATACTCACCACTGCAGACTATATGATAGAGTTGGTTGGTCCTCTCTAGCTGCACGAAGAGAATCACATTGGCTAATTTTTATTTTAAAATCACTGTCTGGCCATTTGCCAGCTTATATATCTTCTCTGATTTCCATAAATAACAATAATTATCAGACTTGCTCCAGTGACTGAATCACCTGTCAGGTACCGAGAGTTTTTAGTGAACTGGGAAAATCTGCTTTTAGCTACAGTGCACCAGCGAGCTGGAATTCACTACAGGAAACGCTGAAGCTCAGCACGCTGGGAACACTAAACCATTTAAAACTTTTAGTTACTGATCACCATCAGAAAGCCTGTGAATGTTTTAAATGAGTACATGAGGGTTACCTCAATGTACTTCTGAGTTAATTTTTTTTTACATCTTAATTAATTGATTAAATTTGATGTTTTATTTGTATACTTATGTCAATCCCTGTATCACATGCTCGGCTACATTGAAAATGAGGGTCACCCTCAATGTACCTTCGAGTCAAAATAAAGGTTATATATATATAAGTAAGAATCCACAGCAGGCTTCTGGATTTCCGTCGTACTTGTCAGGTTTGCTAACTGTGTAGTAAAGGGCGGGGGCCGGGTTTTCGGTGGGCACCTCCGCTGGGGAACAATAGACATCCTCTGTAGCTGTGAGGTGATCTCCTGCATGTTTTGTGCCATGCTGGCCAACTGCTGTTGATATTCGGCCTGTTGTCTTGAGATGTGATCTAAGGACGTACTGATGTCACCAAAGCGTTGTTGATGCTGTCCCAGGAGCTGTCCTTGAGCAGCGATGGCCTGCGCGACACTGTTGGAGGCCACCGTCTGTTGAGGTGGCAAAGTATTCTGTGACGTTGGGAACATAACGCAACACAGACGCTTGCAGACTTTACTCGAAGAATGGTTTAATAAGTAAAAGGGAATTCCAAAGAGAGGTCGAGGGCAGTCCAAGTTCATTCACAATAATCAATCCAATAGAGCAGAGGTACCAGAGGGCGAATCCGAGAGAGAGAATGTGAATAGAAGTACAGGTCAAATCAGAGAATCAGACTACGAAAATAAGGCTTGGTATGCGTTCAAGACTGTCGGCAATACTTTGCAACAATGCATTCTCAGGCAAGGTCTTAAATAGCTCTAGTTAAAAAGATACAGGTGTCTAAAACTTTGGGGAGGCGGATCTCTGCATTCGTGGTGGGGCATGCTGGGAAGTGGAGTTCCCAGGGTTAGAGGCCGTGACACTTTTTCCAATTATTTATTTTTCACAGGTATATAAACTTCAGATTTTAATAACTTTTGCTAACTTATTATATCTTGTATATGTATATGAACCTCAAAATGTAAGTTTTACATACCAAGAGTTCCAAATTTTTTAAAGTTGTGCCAACTTACTATATTGTGGCATGGTGTGGGAGAAAGAGGCCGCAGACAAGTCCAATCTGATCAAGAACGGAGGTGTAACGAGTAGCCCCTCCCTGGGTCTGCCTCTTTTGTTTTTCCTTGGTTTTCCATGCCTTTCATTTAATTTGGGTTGTTATTACTTTCACCTGTGTTGCATTTAATTCCGTGTCGTTCTTCTATTTAGTTCTCTCGCGTTTCTCCATTGTTGTCTGTTATTACGTCTTGGCCATGTATGTACGTCTGTGTTCATGTAAGAGTTACTGATGAAAATCTGCTAAGATTAACCTGATCCTAGTCACGCATTTGTCCAGTTAGATTAGATGGTTTTGTTATTTGGTCTTTCACGTTTTGTCTCCTTGAAGTAATCAGTGTTGTTCGTTCATGTCCTCTGTTTGAATTACTTGTGTGTATCGGAGCGCGGTGCTTTATGGAATTGAGAAGTCTTCCATTTATTCTTGTCCTGTCGTTTTTGTTTAAAGAGTAACTGTTTGTAATTGTAGAAAAATCAGTGTTCTGTGCGAGTCTTATGTTGTGTAAGTAATCGTGTTGAGTGTTCTTTTGATAGTTGTCTTGCCTGATGCACTTGGTCAGATTGATTCAGTTATGTAGCTGTAGTATTCCTTGTGCCTGTGTCTAGTGTAATTTTCAATTGGTGTCCGTTCGTATTAGAATTGCTGTGATGTTGTACCTGTGTATATTTTGATTGTAAGTTTTGCGTGTGTGTGATTTCTAGGATTGTTTTGTTTGTCGTTGTATATTGGGTTAATCATGCCTCGTCGATCCCGGAAGGGTTCGTCAAGTGTTCGTGTGGGTTATTCTTCTCTCTCCGTTGTCACTGAGAGTTTAACCCCTTGTGTACTGAATAAAAGTAAGCTCTCTTCGCAAATATGTTCGCCCTCCGGTTTTTGCGAGTCTCAGACATTACAGGAGGTTTTATTCTCACCTCACAAGAAAATTGGCACTCACAGGCACAATCAGATCAAACTCCAGGCCTCAAATAACTTGGCCTTGAACATGAAACACAGGGGGAGGTCATGAAGACGGCAGTGTTACACATACATGGAGGAGGGACTCAGATAATGCACATGTACATAAAAAAATGGACCGGGCTGACTTAACTAATTACACACAAATAATAATCATTTATAACACTATACAGACATAAACACCACATAATACGCATAACAGGGCCGATGGGTAATGACGTCACCCTCTGGCACCCCCCCCATTGGCCCGACACTACAATATCTTGTTCAGTTAATGTATATTTCACATGTACATAAATCTCTAAATTCAATACTATGAATAGCTAACTGAAGTTGGGTCATATAAGACAAATGACAAAACACATTTGGACGTTAATATTCAGTTCAGAGTAGCGTAGGTCGCTGCTTGCCGCAGGTGAAATCCATTTCAAAATGAAATCGCAAACCCCGCCCCGTTCTCAACTAAGGAGTCAAATTGAGCATGCACAGAGGAGTTGACCTGGCCTTAACTAGGGTTCAACTACAAATTGTATATTTTGACAATGCAGGTTGTAAGGTCAGATCAACTTTTAACAAGAAACTCAATAAAGTAAGTGGAGTCCAAGTCCAATTACTTTGTTATCGTTTATGGTGCAATTAATTATTTTTGGCTCAGCTAAACTAAAAATCATAGTAAGTGCAATATTGCAATTTTCTTTTTTACAGTGCACTCACGACATGAACCAACCTAACAAAATAGACCCACATGAATTCACACAAACTATATTACAAAATAATTACAACTCAAATAACCAGGGAGGTATTCCAAGAAGCGGGTTAAGCGATAAAACCGGGTAAGTTAACTCAGAATTCACGGAAACTCAAGTTTTTTTGTTCCAGAAATCAAGCTTAGAGAGAACCTGAGTCAGTTACTATAGCAACTTATGCTCTGAAGCTAACCTGCTCGCTGGCAGGTTAACTTGAACATAATCCCAAGTTACAAACACGTCATCATGACGTGTCCTTTCCTCGAGGATCCCGTAGATATTGAAGCTCAGTTTATTCGTCGAGCTCTTCGTCGGGAACGCCTTATAAAACCCAGAATAGACATAGGCTTACTACCATTTTCGGATTATTTTTCAATGAACATTGTTACAACCCATAGGTTGATGTAGGATTATTATGAAACATTCACTAGGGTTGTCACATGGCACATTATGTGCGAGCGCTGCATGTTGTGCGTGTGCAGTTGTGTTTCCCCAGGCAACGCGTCCAATCATGCCCCGCAACAACGATGTTGACGTCATGTTGGCTGTCTGTCCTCACACCACTACCTTCTGACGATCCTGTTGGCTCACGGACTTTTTCAAAAGCCGGTGTTGGTCCCCCCCAATTTTTACGGTTAAAACCAAATATTTAAATAGCGACGAATCCATGTCCCCCCCACTTTTTATTACAAAATTACGTCCATGCGTTGGCTGTCTCTGCTGTCATCACCCCCAGTTAAACCGGCCCGGGAATGTAGACAGGAGGCAGGCAAGAAGGAAGGAATTGAGGGTTGTTCATGTTTGAGATTTTGCTAAGTGGTTTACTGTTTAGTTAAGACTAGCTTGTCCGTTGTGTTTCTGAATGTTTGTTTGGAAGTGTTTGTTGTATGTATTTTGGATTCTGTACCGGTTCTGGCCTCACGCTACTCTTTTGAATACGATTACAGTTTTCCCCTTTATATCAGTCTGGTCGCCTATTGTACATAGCCCTTGTTTATAGCCTGTATAAGTATTCACCTCATTATTTTGCAGACCAGTGGTTGGGACGTAGGGAGTTGAGGCTATTTCTGTTCCTTCTTCCTCTGTTTACTGCTAGGGAGTGAGGGTAGGTTATTGTATATTTTCTTGTTTGTTTTCTCTGGTAAATAGGAAGCTAGTCATTCTTTTTTGTGTTTTGGAGTTGTTATTTTTCTTTGGCCATATCAACTCCCGAAGTCTGTATTGTCCCACCACAAAGAAACTATTTATATTTTTTATTCTTTTTCCTTTTACTGTGACGGGTAGGGTGAGCGAAAATAAATGGAAGCGATCACGCCAAGTTCAGGGAAATAGGATGGTTTAATATGTAAAGTGCGCAAACCAAAACCCGTGAACTGATCCGAATTAAGGATATAATAACCAGTGGTCAACTGGTACAAAGACAAGACATATATAGACGAACAAACGACCCTCAGGTGAGACGGATCGCGGGCTCCGCCCACCTGAGGGACGAACACAACAACCACATGAAATAGTCTAGTTCATGTTAATATTGATATTTATGAAAATGGTTCTTTTGGTTTTATTCTTAAAAATGTGAAAAAAATCTACTAATTCAATAACTAAACTCAGTCATATTTAATATTTACTATTTACTTTTTTACTATATTTATATAGTAAAAAAAGCAAAAAAATCAGAATGTTTGAGAGTGATTTAATAATTATAGTAAACAAACAAGTATTTGTTAGGAACAGCACGTGACCAGCAGAATTATTCCATACACCTGCTGCTCGTTAACTCCACTTTCACGTATACTTAAGCTTCCCCCTCTCACTTCCGGGTTGCGAAGTATTGTTGGCATGCCACTTACCAAGCGTTCTACCTCCGTGATTGATCTCCTGTGTTCTGACCTCTGCTCTCATTCCAGACCTCGTTCCCAGCCTAGCCCTTGTGTACCTTCAGCCCTCTGTCTACCCGGCGTGACCCTGGACCGTACTGACCTCGACTACAGCACCCATACACCACACACACTCTGCGGAGTTATTCGTCTGTTTGAGTGCTGTGGTGGAAATTTGGTGATTTCCATTTAGATCAGGCTTTCTTAGTATACGTTAAACACATTAGAAATAAGGTTTTTGCATATGTGTGTTAATCAAAGCACTAAAGTCATTCTGGTGACTTTAGTAGGCCTCAGAGATGTGTTTATGTGTGCCTGTCTGGGACATTTAATCTGATGTTCCTCTGGTGTTCCTAAACTGACCTCGCTGGAGACGCATAATCTCAGCTTGGAAAGGACTACGGCGACACTCAGTCTGCCATGCCATCACGAGGATGCTGAGCAAGGAGGGGGCACGCATCATATGCATCTGTCAAATCAGAGTTAATCACTCCTTACTTTGTCCAATCATATTTAGTTAATAACCGTGTGTTCACCTCGTGGACACCGTGTGTATTGATGATCAAGGGTATAAAGGATGAGAGTTCGGAATGGGGAATTAGCTCTCTCTGTGACAGACACTTGGGTGTTTGTAACGGAGATCTCAAGGGTTTAATCTATGTCTATGTTTTAATAAATCATTGTACTTATTATCTAACCCAACTGCTTCTGACTTATTTTGTACTCACCATTGAAGGGTTTCAGAATTTCTAAGACATTTTGGCACCCCAGATGGGACTCCACGACTGAGGACGGCACACCTGAGGGAGAGACTAAGCGCTTAGCTCCTGAAGGCCTTACTTCAGTCAGCCAACGACAAATTCCGTTGAGCGGGACTCGCAGGTGTGTGTGCCTCCTCGGCGTCGGAGTTTTCCCAGGAACAGACGAACATTTAAGTTAACTAAACCCTGGTGAGTACAAAGTGTTGATATAAGCTTATTGCAGAGGTTGTGACTTCTCTCTTGGTGCGTGTATACACTGTAGTGGTTATCGGGCGGGGTAACTGAGTGATTAAGTGTTTCACCTTCGGCTGGGAGTCGAGGACCAGAGTATCAGGGAGAGTGAGAGTCAGGCTCTGCGTGAGTGTGTGCGTTGTGTGAGGGAGTGTTGTTATTTTTTTCTCCCCAGAAGCAGCAAAATGGGCGGATGTGGTAGTAGTCATACTGACAGGGAGGTCAGTGAGATACTGCACGCACATCCTAGAATAAGGTACATGAAAGAACGGTATGGGCCCGAAAGTTTAAAACAATTTCACATGTGGGTTACTAAATGTGATTTCCCAGAGGAAGGGAGTTTTAACATGAACCGAATTGCAGCATTAAAACGAAGTCTGATAAAAGAACAATATGATGGGTTTAAGGTAAACTGGGAAGCTTTTGACTTGTGGGAGAGGGAGGCGAAACGGCGGGATTATAGATTGCAAACACAAACTAAATATGAAGTTCAACGGGAACTTCAGAATCTCCAGTCTGTTAAGTGTGTTGCAGATCCAGACCTGGACGGATGTCCCAGGCGACCCCCAACCGTCCCGACGGCCCCACCCAACCCCACCGACGTCAAGCCCCAGAAACCAGTCAGACGAAACAAGCCTCCTCCAGCACGTCCAATCAGCCCAGTGGCTATGCACACAAGATCGCGAGACGGGCAAGACACAACTGCCGGACCAAGCCAAGGACGGATGGTCCACGTCAGCGAGTCGCCCCTGTCTCCTCCTCCGGAAACAACCAAGGATCAGGTGATGTGCCCAATGGTAGAGGTGGCTGGTCAGGATGGGCCTATGCTTGTTATGAGAACATGGACTGTTGCAGATTTACAGGAAGTGATGAAGCAGTTCAAGCTCCCTGGTGACATTGGGGGACGTAAGTTTGCACATGAACTGGACATGTTTTGCCGTGAGTTCAGGCCGACGTCACATGAGCTGCGACGACTCTTGGGCCTGAAACTGGGAGTAGAGGTTACAAAGATCCAGATGGACTGGTCAGTCAAGAACATTCAGTTGGTCAACAGTGAGTGGTCACATGAAGGTAACGAACCGTATCGGACAATGTTACATGAACTATGTGCAGCAATACGGGATGCCTTTCCCCTTGTTATGGATTTAACCAAAATAGCTATTTGTAAACAAAATGACTCAGAGACTGTGCAGGAGTACCTGTATCGACTCACCCAGGTGCATGATGCTCACTGCGGCATGGACAAGCCCGACAGGATGGACAACGGGCCAATCACACCCTATGAAGCTCATTTGCGGAATGCTTTCATTAATGGACTGAAGCCGGAGATTTCCGAGAAGCTCAAGGACACTTGCATCACGTGGGAGACAGCCAAGATGGAAGTGATTGTGCAACATGCTATCCACGCGGAAAGGCGATGGAAGACGGTGAGTGCCTGGAAGCAAGACAAAGAACCGCGGCAAACACAACTTTCCATGGTTCGAGTGATGAGGGGCGATGAAAAAGGTAACTGTGCAGGAGGCAAAAGCTGGAGGGAGCAGAAGAGGACTAAAAAGGTGAAGAACCGCAGGAGAGATGATGACGACAACGCTTGTTACATCTGTGGAGAAGACGGACACCGGGCAAGAGGGTGTCCACAAAGACAGGATAAGCGGGAGAAGCAAGGTCGGCAAAGTCATGGTGGGGACTGATGGTCGGAGGGGTCAACTGGTGATGTCCTGAAGGGTCAGGTAAGACACAATTTTTTTTTCCTATGCTCTGCAATGAAGAAATGCTTCCGCTAACACCTACTGGTTCTGTTTTTTCTTTTTTTTTATTCCTTTATTATATATAAAAAAAAAAAAAAAAAAAATTATATACATATTATTCTGCAACTGGGCTATGCAAATAATGATGAACTGTCGTATGGGGAATATATGCTGTTTTATGAGACAAGTGCTGCTGCTGAGCGGTTATGTTTTTTGGGGTTAACTTGGGCAGAGCAGGTTAGGTTTCAAACAGTAAACGGTGTGGCTGAGGCAGGGTTTGTGTGCGCATGGCTGTGGGAGTGGGTGTGATGGTGTGCGGTACAGTCCGTCAATGGACGGGTTTTTCTAAACCACTGATTTGGGAGGTCAGAGTGAGCAGGGGAGTGCAGCTGTATCTGGGCGAGTTGCCAACATTCCAATGTCCAAAGATAAGAGGGTGTGTGTGTGTGTGTGACTGAAGGGAGTCCCACAGACTCTGTGGTCCCAGGGGAGTGTGACTTAGAGAAACACATCTAGGTCAGACCGTAGGCCTTGCAAACCACAGTACCCCTTGAAGCGGTCAAGGGGATACGACCAGTCTTTGAGACATTGGGAAAGGGGGGGGTAATTGTTCCATATGCTAATTCACCAGTGGGAGTTCCAATTTTTTTCCTGAGTGAAAATTTAGGGAGCCTGGTGTACCGAGGAGTGGAGGTTGATAAAAGCTCTCCAGGCGGTAAAATTTAGATGTGGTAGCAGGAGCCCCGTTGGTACCGAATCCCTTAACAGTTCTGTCACAAGTCTCACCTGACAGTAAGTGGGTTTTTTGTTGATTTGGCTAATGCCTTCTTTTCTGTACCGGCACATGCAAACTCACAGCTTTGGTTTGCTTTTAAGGTTGATGGTCAACCATACACTTTCACTCACCTAAGCTAAGGCTGTCGACAGGCCTTTAATGCATTTAAAAACAAGCGTTGCACACATCCTTAACATTGGGCCTGGCTAACTCTGTATTTCTGTTTGTCCAAACAGCAGATGATAAGCGGTGACTGAGATCTATTCCCCAATGCCAGACCTGAGGGAGGTCTGGAGCTATTTGTGGACGGATCGGCATCACGTAATCCAGCAACAGAGAAAAACTGTGTGGGTTATGCAGGGGTTTCGCAACACAGCACTGTTGAACCTGGACCACTGTCAGGGCACCATTCGGCGCAGGCAGCTGAATTGGTGGCTCTGACTCAGGCATGCTGAGTGGTTCTAGGTAAAACAGTGGCGATTCGCACAGGCAACAGATATGCCTTTGAAGTAGTGCACGACTTCGGGGCTATCTGGACACACAGGGGGGTTCTCACTTCATTGGGGAAGTTGATCACACATCGTAAATCAATTGCTGAACTTCGTGATGCCATTCTCGTCCCGAAGCAAATAGCGGTATGTAAATGTGATGTATATATTCTGACAATAAAGATTCTGTTTATTATGGGTAATGAACGGGCAGTCATTTTAACGGATTTGGACACCATGTACACTCTGTGTGCTGATAACACCGTTGTTTCCACAACAGCTGAGATAAGCGAGCTCCAGAAGACAGCAACCGCCTCGGAGCTGTCTGCGTGGCAGCGGGCGGGTGCGGTGAAGCGGGGGGGCCTTTGGGTTGGGCCCAACGACAAACCATGTCTTCCTAGGAGTATGTTTCCTGTGTATGCACAATTGACACACGGATCATGTGTCAACAGGGGGGATGTATGATAACAATGTATGATGTATGATAACAATGAGATCTTATTTGGCAGGCCGCCAAATACAGGCATCGGGTGAGAACGACCCTCTGCACCCACCACGAGCGAGTGCAATGATGCCATGTTGATTTATTGTGCAAACTTGTCCTCTGTCTTGTCACAAGTTCACAGGGCGGTGAAAGAGGCGTTACCTAAGGTCCACAGCACGACCTGGAACGTGGATTCACGCTAGCCATTGCAAGAAGGTTCCAATACCTGAGCAGACGAAGAGCGGTCCTGAAGCATCCCAGCTTCTGTAGGGTGAAAGGAGGGTGTTCGGGCGCCTCAGTCGAGTGGGTGGAAGTGCAGAAAGGGCGTGACCCGCACTCCAAGCACAACGGCTGTCAAGAAGGGTCAACGATCACCCACCATGAACCCTGTGCTCTTGCTCATCCGGTGATGGAGCTCAATGGCGATTGTTGTTGATGGTTTTCTGTGTGCCTTGTTTGCTGTCACTTCTGAGGAGTTGTGTCTTGCAGGCTGCAGACACGGCGCTAAAACCTGAGGACCTCACGATGAGGACAGATGTCAAGGCTACAAATCTACCACCTGATGTTGATTCATTTACTGATGATGATGATGATGATGATTTGGTTTGATTAACTTCATTGACCAATGTTGTATTCTGTTTGTAATCAGGTGTGATTTGTTTGACCATCCATGTACTTCCTGGAAATTATGCTACGATCGAAAGCCTGTATTGGAGTGGTCTGTAGTCAATGTAATTTGTCCATAAAGGACAAAAAGGAGGGAAATGTGGTGGAAATTTGGTGATTTCCATTTAGATCAGGCTTTCTTAGTATACGTTAAACACATTAGAAATAAGGTTTTTGCATATGTGTGTTAATCAAAGCACTAAAGTCATTCTGGTGACTTTAGTAGGCCTCAGAGATGTGTTTATGTGTGCCTGTCTGGGACATTTAATCTGATGTTCCTCTGGTGTTCCTAAACTGACCTCGCTGGAGACGCATAATCTCAGCTTGGAAAGGACTACGGCGACACTCAGTCTGCCATGCCATCACGAGGATGCTGAGCAGGGAGGGGGCACGCATCATATGCATCTGTCAAATCAGAGTTAATCACTCCTTACTTTGTCCAATCATATTTAGTTAATAACCGTGTGTTCACCTCGTGGACACCGTGTGTATTGATGATCAAGGGTATAAAGGATGAGAGTTCGGAATGGGGAATTAGCTCTCTCTGTGACAGACACTTGGGTGTTTGTAACGGAGATCTCAAGGGTTTAATCTATGTCTATGTTTTAATAAATCATTGTACTTATTATCTAACCCAACTGCTTCTGACTTATTTTGTACTCACCATTGAAGGGTTTCAGAATTTCTAAGACAGTGCTCTGTATTCACTTCACAAATAAAAACAACCATATTCCGCAATTAGATCCTTGTCTGCCTGGTTGCTTCGTTACAGTAATCATTTACTCACTACAGAATCATTAGATCAAACTGAGAAATCTTACCGAGTAGGGAAAGTCGTATAGTTCTGTTTCCATAATAATAAACATCCTGAGAGATTATAACTCCATTTTCATCTTTTGTAATGTTCTTCATGTGTAGAGCGCAGTAGTACAGACCCAGCACTGACTCACTCATGTTCTTTACCAGCAGGTCATGAGTTTGGTTGGAGGGATTCCACACTAAAGAGTAACGAGAATTAAACCAGTCATGCTGTAATATTATTAGAGGAGGATGATTCTCATTGGTGCTGTTTCTAATCCACACTGGATTAAGTCCTTTCTTCCAAACACAGTCACAGTGGAGAGTGACGTTTTCTCCTCGTCTGACTCTCATCTCCACGTCTGCTCCAGAGATCTTCTGACTGGAGAACAACACACCTACAGAAAACATTTAGTGTAAAACAAGGAAGGAGATCTTCAACAGAAACAGACACAACTGTGTGTAAAGTAATGAGGTACGATACAGTAGGTGAGAAGTTCACGTACACGTGAGGGTGATGAGAACCACTCTTGATCCCTCCATCTCAGAGACTGGTGCTGAGTGGCTGATGGTGGTGAGGGTCTATGATGTGAATGTTTGTTCTGTGATCTGATTGGTCCACGTCAATGGAACATTTTCTGTCTACAGTGGGTATGGTGGAAATTTGTGGTTTAGGTTAATTGTATCAGTGGAAAATTTCTCTGTTGGACAGGAAACATGGAGAATTATACGACTTTCCCTCCTCAGTAAGATTTCTCAGTTTGAGCTGATGATTCTGTAGTGAGTAAACAGACAATTATTTATTTGTTAATAATTATTATTTGCATTACATTTTTGTCATTATTTCTAAGAATAAAACTAAAAACATTTTAGTGGAGCTGTGTTTGAACACGTTAAATCTACTTTACATTTAGGATCTGATATCTGAGTTCTTATCACCAAAACCCTAACAACACCCACCCATCAGACCTGTCAATCACTAATATCTCCACCCAGCGCAGAGTTCAGTCTCACTATCATGCTCTGAACTCTCCTCCAAGTACTGAAACCTCAGGTTTTAAGGGCTGAGTTCACTTATATCAGTAACATGCCAAAAACACCACATATTAAAATATAATTGATTTGGAACTATTGTCACTCTTAAAATACATCACAACTGGGAAAATAACCCTTAAAATGACCTTTTCTGATATATAAACCTCTGCATTACAGCTCTGGGTGATAGCTGGTGTAATTGGTGGCAACTTCTCTATTCCTTTTATTCTTATGAACAAATGATAAAACTCATTCATATAGAAGAAGGTGATCCGTATAATGATGTTAACCTTTGTTGTCTCTTTGTCTCCACCTCTGGTCAGGAGTGGAAATGCAGCACACCAGATACTCATTGATTGTTACTCACAGTTGGTTTTAATGTGTTAGCATTTGCTTATCTTATTATTTCATGATTTGATTTGTGTGTGTGAGTGCGAGTGTGTGTGCGTGTGTGTGTGTGTGTGGGGGGGTTATTAGCAGAGGATTAGGTGTTTTTATGTGCTGTTTTATATTTGTCATTATCTCTCATTCACCAGTTTTGCATAGAAGCATACCTGGACACATTTGACATGGGCTAAAAGAAACAGAGCAACTGTGCAACTGATTCTGGGTCAGTTTTACCACTCTACCCATGCCTGAAATGTAAGTCTATCTAATCAGAAACAGATCTGAGATCAGTGATAGAGGACAGTGTGCTACTGGTCTGAGCTGCAGGGTCTCAGGGTTTCCTGTGTTAATTTGCAGGAACTCTGCTGTTCACAAAGTCTTAGACACTCACACAAACACACCCACACACACAAATACACCCCCCCCCCCCCCCCCCACACACACACACACATTTGTCTCACACAAGTGCTCAGGTACACTGCATGAGTTCAAACATCTAATCAATATATGAATAGACATGTTCATCTGTAGTGTAACAGAGCTGTAACCTCTCTATCTCTCTTTCTGTCTGTGTTTGTGTTCAAACATCTAATCAATATATGAATAGATAGGTTCATTTGTAGTGTAAGAGAGCTGTCAGGAATCAGGACTGTCAAACCTGCAACTAAAATTGTTTTATTTTGAGCAAAACTTTTATTTGTATGACTGAAATGTAAATGTGTGCATATGTGTATAAAGTGTGTGTGCAGACTGACAGTGATGAACTAATCATAACTAAATGTATAAAAGTGTGTGCGTACACTAACAGTGATGAACTAAACATAAATAAATGTTTTAAAGTGTGTGTGCACACTGACAGTGATGAACTAATCTTAACTAAATGTATTAAAGTGTGTTTGCACACTGACAGTGGTGAACTAATCATAACTAAATTTATTAAAGTGTGTGTGTACACTAACAGTGATGAACTAATCATAACTAAATGTATTAAAGTGTGTGTGCACACTGACAGTGGTGAACTAATCATAACTAAATGTATTAAAGTGTGTGTGCACACTAACAGTGGTGTGTGACCCTCCCCCACACTGAGAGTTTGTGAACAACAGAGTTCCTGCAAATTAACACAGGAAACCAACACTGAGACCCTGCAGCTCAGACCAGTACCAGAGCACAGCACACTGTCCTCTATCACTGATCTCAGACCTGTTTCATAATTGATAGATGGGTCTTTCAGTCCTTGATCTGTTTCGTACTTGATGGATGGGTATTTGTTAAAGTGGGGAAACTGATCGAGGATCTGACGTAAGCATTAGAAAGAACTTGTGAATAAACAGCACATGAATGTTTGCGCACACATTAATACAAGCACACATTCACAAACACGCAGCAAACATCAGTAATGCCTAAACAGGAAAGAGGCTGTCCACACCAGAGATACCAGACTAGCAGGACAGTGATCACTGTTACAAGACACTAACAGGACACTGATCACTGCTACAAGACACTACCCACACACACACACTGTCAAACAAACTCAAACAGTTGTAATAGAGAGTGTAATGCAGCTTTCACATGTGGCATCTTTTGCATGTTACTGATATAAAGGAACACAGCTCTAAATACTTGAAACTACAACAGAGTTCAGCGGATGATTATGAGACTTAACTCTGCACTGGATGGAGATATTAGTGATTGACAGACCTGATGGAATGTTGTGTTAGAAACTCAGAAATCAGATCATAAATATAAAGTAGATTTAAATTGAAGGTTTCAGCCAAAATGTTTGTGTAGTTCTTGCACTTTAATGAAAACAGTTATGATGTGTGTGTGTCCATTATGATGTTTCCTGTCCAACAGAGAAATTTACCACTGATACAATTCACCTAAACCACAAACTTCAACCATACCCACTGTAGACAGACATGTTCCATTGACGTGGACCAATCAGATCACAGAACAAACATCCACATCATAGACCCTCACCGCCATCAGCCACTCAGCACCAGTCTCTGAGATGGAGAGATCAAGAGTCGTTCTCATCACCCTCACGTGTATGTGAACTTCTCACCTACTGTATCGTACCTCATTACTTTACACACTGTTGTGTCTGTTTCTGTTGAAGATCTCCTTCCTTGTTTTACACTAAATGTTTTCTGTAGGTGTGTTGTTCTCCAGTCAGAAGATCTCTGGAGCAGACGTGGAGATGAGAGTCAGACGAGGAGAAAACGTCACTCTCCACGGTGACTGTGTTTGGAATAGTGGACTTAATACAGTGTGGATTAGAAACTGCTCTTGGGACAATCAGCCTGTAATTATAACATCTAGAGAGCTGATCTGCAAACACCACAATCATTACTCTTTTGTGTGGAATCCCTCCAACCAAACTCATGACCTGCTGGTGAAGAACATAAGTGAGTCAGTGCTGGGTCTGTACTACTGCGCTCTACACATGAAGAAAATTACTAAAGATGAAAATGGAGTTATAATCTCTCAGGATGTTTATTATTATGGAAACAGAACTATACGACTTTCCCTCCTCGGTAAGATTACTCAGTTTGGTCTAATGATTCTGTAGTGAGCAAACACTTTTATTTTATTATATTTACACAATTGTGTTTGTTTACTATAATTATTAAAACAATGTACTTATATTTAAACTAGATACTTATAGTAAAGCAATTTATAAAACAGAGTATTACATTTTCCTGGCTGTTTTTTTAACATTGTTTGCTTTGTAAATGGTTAAATGTGACTAAGATTACATGGATGATTTACAGTTTTTGACGACTGCTAACATGCGTTTGTCCAATCTGTAGTCACATTTTCAAAACTAAACACATTGAACACAACATCAGTCTTCAGTGGCTATACTATTCGTTCAATTCATGTTGTTATGGCACAAAATGCAGTGATTTTACGTTTTAATAATGCTTAAATTTTCTATACACAAAGTTATCCAATAACAAAATTCTGGATAATTTTTGCCTTATTTACATTAGCTTGCAAACAGCATATTAAAAATGAAAACCTAAGGTTCAAAACCTTAAATGCTGTATAAAATGCAAAGTCCTACAAAAACAAAGGCAGCTGAAAAGCTATTAATGTTGTCACGGTGAGGCGGCCCCCTACCGGTCGCCTCCGTCCACAGTGGCTGTTGTTGTTTTGTTACGTCGTGTGCGTCCCTCAGGTGGGCGGAGCCCGTGATCCGTCTCACCTGAGGGTCGTTTGTTTGCCTATATATGTCTTGTCTTTGTACCAGTTGACCGCTGGTCATTATATCCTTAATTTGGCTCTATTCACGGGTTTTTGGTTTGCGCACTTCTTCATTAAACCATACTTTTTCCCTGAGACTTGGCGTGATCGCTTCCATTTTGTTCGCACTCCCTGCCCGTCACAATGTAATACATATTTTTTGCACATATTGATCAATTAAATAAAATGAAGTACAGTAATGTACCGGGTCACAGAGGAGCAAATATAACAATTTGCCCTGCAATCTCAAGTGCTGGTTTGGTCATTCACAAATGCCAGATTGGTCCCTATAACAGTGACCTCCTTCTTTAGTTTTTGAATGAACTCTACCAACAACTGGTTCCAGAAGCAGAAATGGAACAGGTGGGAGGAAACACGAGGACATTTGTAATGGGACGATGTAGCATTTTGTCATTCTCATGTCATCACAAACTGGTTTATAGACCATCCAAGAGTGATGTCCCTTTTCCTCCCGCCCTACTCACCTTTCCTCAACACCACTAAGGAACTTTTTTCAGTCTGGAGGTGGAAGGTGTATGATCATCGGCCCCATGACCAAATGTCCCTCCTGGATGCAATGGATCCCGGCTGCAGAGACATTTCAGCTGAAGACTGCCAGGGGTGAATAAGGCATACCAAGCTTTTCTACCTCAGGTGCGTGGCAAGGGCCAACATCAGATGTGATGAGAATGAAAACATGTGGCCAACTGCTGAAGACCATTTAGATTACATGTAACAAGAATTTTCAGTTTTGTATCCGTTTTTTTTGCCTTGTGTGGCTTTTTTTGTATATGTGTATTTTTTTTACACATATGAGATCATGGATAATTATGTTTACAATTACGGTAATTATTTTTTGGGTTAGGCCACAATTTACAGTAATGTCTCTAATACAGTAAAATATACCCTTTACTGCAAAACTGTTACTGACTCCTTTTTTGTCTAATCTACATTCCATATAGTACCTAACAGTAAATATCACTCATTGTATGTTGCCAAAAATGTACATTTGAAAAAAAAGTCCAAATGAAGCAGATCACAGTAAAAATGAACTGACTAAGAAAACAACAGATGTTACTGGAAAATGTAATACTGTTTCTGTATTGCCATCAAATGTTTTTTTTTACAGTGGTTGTGCAGTGATTGACTATGTTCATCTCAAATAGAGAATATGTGCTAGTGTTTGAAAGAATGATTGGATACTGAACCAGGTTTGCTGTGTTTTAACAAAGTTGGTGTATAAAGAGAAAACTTTGTTTGCGTTGTGAAATGCAGAGTTGTTATTTAGTTAAGAAAATGCGCTTTTGAACACGACATTAACTATTTGGCTATTTGTGTGAGGTCAATGTGTTGCTGTGTTTCGGTGGTTCCCAAAGTGGGGGGCATGGAGCTATTGCAGGGGGGGCGCGGAGCCTGGAAGTAAAGCCTGGTTTATACTTTCGCGAGTGACCATAGCGCGTGACTCCGCCCACATTGCGCGACCCTGCACGAACGGTGGAGGCATTTATACTTGCGCGAGCTTCACTGCAGTGTTCTCCGAAACGATAGGTGGCGATAGGTGGCAGTGGAGAATAAAAAACCCCTGCAAAACCGGTGAAAGAACATTTTTACCTATATATATATGTATATATATATATATATACATAGATCTATATAGATAGAAATATACATCTAGGAATCTGCGCAAATGGTGGAGGCGTTTATACTAGCCGCGTCACATTCTTTGTAATTTTGTCCGAAATGATATGTGGTAATATAAAGAAACACCCCTCAAAAACAGGGGAAGAAATATTTACCTGACCAATTTTAATATTGCTTTGTGTTTCAGGTTTGAAAAGTGCTAGAATTTAGGCTAAAGTACTTGAAAATGCTTGAAATTGTAACTACTTCGTTTCACAACAAATATCTGTCTGACTGAACAGTTCTCTTGTATTACATTAACAAATACGAGCCTCTTGTAATTCCAGGATGAAACATGAGAGAACGTGAAGACATTAAGATTGGGCATTTTGAAAATAAATAACCATTAAATAAGGTGATTAAAAAGCGAATTATTTCGAATCATTTCGAGTATATGTATAAATATTTAACTTAATTAAGTTTAACGTGCTGGGAAATATTGAAATGGACCTTTAAAGTGATGTACAAGTGCTTTAATTCCACCTTGTAAAGGTGTATGAACCCTGTAAACATGACTTTGTTCATTGCGCTGAGGCGCGGTGCGCGTGAAGTTAGAAAATTCGAGAGGTGCACCAACCTCGCCAATCGACAGTGCGCGAGACCCTCGCGCACGGGCGGAGCCACCGCGATTACGTAATTTTCAAGTATAAACCAGGCTTAAAACGTGTGCACATGTATCAATATGGGGGGTGTGTGTAGGGGGGCGCAAAAATATTCTTATCTACTAAAGGGGGGCACGGCAGAAAAAGTTTGGGAACCACTGCTGTGTTTAGAGTTTTGACAATGTATCACAAGTATTGGGAAATGCATGTTAGCACTCGTCAAAAACTGTAATAGAATTTAGTTCCCATTTCTAAGAACAAAACAATAAAGAATTTGCTTATATTTTAATATTAACATGAACTAGACATGCAAAAATAATGTGTTTGTGTTTGAGTTATGTCTACAATGTTTTAAGTTCTCTGACTGTAATAATGGGGTGGCACGGTGGTGTGGTGGTTAGCACTGTCGCCTCACAGCAAGGCAGTCTGGGTTTGATTCTTGGTCTGGGCTGCTCTGTGTGGAGTTTGCATGTTCTCCCTGTGTCTGTGTGGGTTTTCTCCGGGTACTCCGGTTTCCTCCCACGGTCCAAAGACATGCGTGTTAGGTTGGTTGGTCACTCTAAATTGCCTGTAGGTGTGCGTGTGTGTTGGCCGTGCGGTGGACTGGCGACCTGCCGACGGTGTACCCTGCCTTTGCCCGGAGTTGCTGAGATTGGCTCCCGTGACCCCGATTAGCGGGATTAAGCGGTTCGGATAATGGATGGATGGATGGACTGTAATAATGTAGTTGCACTTCCTCTTTGATTTCAGACACCCCTCCTGTACCAGAGTGTGGTGTCTGATGGACGCTGCTGATCACTGTGTGTCCTGTGTGTGTTCTCCTCTCCTCACTCCTCTCCTCCACCTGTGTCTACTGTCTCTGTCACAAGAGACATACAGGTACTCGATCAGTCTTCATTAATTGTTCAATGCAGTGTTCAAAAATCGTAATTCAGTATTAGGTGCTGTACAGAACTGTGATGGCCACCTGTTGAGTGTTATTTAATACTGATAATTACGGTCCCCTTCATTGCTTCACTAAAGAGGCAGGTATGTCTAACACAAGGACCTCTGTTCTTAAGGTCTTTAACACACTTTAGTGATGGTGGTGGTTCTCTGTGGTTTGTTTCCTCAGGCTCCAAGAAAAGAAATGAAAATATATTTCAGGTAGATGCAGTTGCATTACACATGAGTCTTATTGAACGTATATGCTAGTCTATTTATTCATGAGTCTCCCCCTCTCCTTTTCTCTCTCTCACCCCCCTCTCTGTCTTTCCCCTCCTCTCTCTCCCTTTCATTCCATCTCTCTTTCTCTCTCTCTCTCTCTCTCTCTCTCTCTCTCTCTCTCTCTTTCTATCAGGTGAGCTGTGTTGAGGAGCATCAGTGTGAGTGGAGTGTTCATGGGGAGATCTGTTACCACACTGAAGTCTCCTACACACCTCTGAGATCTACACTCAAATCAGACTAAATCAGATTAAATCAGACTAAATCAGACTAAATCAAAGTGGCACAGATTAAAAAGTAATGCCCCAGTCCTTGTTATTAAGTCACACATTCTTTAATGAAAACGTTGCCATAGTGATGTTAGCGGCAATTTAGAGTCAATGAATTAAAAGGATTGTCCAAAATTATCTGTACAAGTGACTTATTTTTAATCAATTTAATTGATTTTGATAATGTTTGCATGACACTAATAGATAATGTATAGGGTGTTTTCTATTGGCCTATGGTTATTCCAAAAATGAAGTGAAACAGAAAAATAATCCACAAAGTGAACAAATACAAACTGGAAAATCCAGAGAGTCCAGGAACACAAACATATTCATACACCAGACTGTAACTCTGGGGAGGCAGGCAGGACGAGGCGGGTGCGTTGTGACAACATACATAACTTTTATTAACATAAAAAGTTGGCGTGAATAGAGCACTGCAACATATAACACTGAACGATACACGGACGTAGCAATAAGCTTCAATCAAAGACGAGCAAGGGACATTGCGCGATCGCACATTAAATAGACAAACTACATAAGCCCCAAGTGTTCACGAGACGAGCCACAGATGAGACTAATGAACACGTTCACAACCGCACCCACGAAAATACATATACGGACATAACCAGACGCAGACGACATTAACACACACCCAAAAGGAGGGGTCCGGAGCTGCTCCGTGACACAAATACAAACTGGGAAATCCAGAAATCCAGAGTCCAGGAACACAAACACAGTTATACACCAGACGGGTGATATTCAGATGACACCTGAATATGGATGTTAACCTGACTCTCCTGATCTGATTGGATGAGAGCTGAATATGGGTGTTAACCTGAGTCCCCTGATCTGATTGGATGACACCTGAATATGGATGTTAACCTGAGTCCCCTGATCTGATTGGATGAGAGGTGTGGTCATATGTCCAGTTCACCAATCATTCATGCTCTCCATGTGGTCACATGACCAGATCAAGCATAATGTAGCATCTGAAACTCAAATCAGTAGAAGACCCAGGCATCTGCATTCTAGATTACATTAGACAAAATATAAATCTAAGGCGTAGTTACCAGGGCTTATGTCTGAGTGTATGATTGGTATATCAGGGGGTGGTAAGAATGGCATTGTTTATTATGTCCAATATGCAGAATTGGCACTCTATAAGTCCTTTATACACAACAGGCACCAAACCACTTACTGCTTCACCTGTCAGTCTCTGCTTCTCATATGACAGGACCAAACCACTACACAGCTGGTAAAACCACTTACACATGGAAGTTATGCTTGTGTATTTCAACCAAAGGGGATAACAGACATTTCAGCACCATGGACAGTGCCAGAGAGCCTCTGTCTTACACTTATCCACAAACAAAAGTCCTGAGATGTAAAACTATCTGTCCGCTTCAAGCTCAAGATGCTGTCATTACAAATGGCAATTCTGACCCTTAGGGTAAAATGTTTAAATATAGAGTAATAAAGTTACGGGTTATTTTTTCTTTATTTTCTGTTATTATTGTGGAGTCATGGTGGGGCGATATGTTTCCATGGTAGATGATGAAACTGTGCCAGGTCTTTAAACCATAGTTATGCACAAGAGTCATAATTTTACACAGCTGCCATCAAAATGTGTGACCCCACTGAATCTCCAGATACTATTGATAATAAAACAAACACATATTTCCAGGAGTCTTACCATCCTCTCACCATTGCAGCCAACAATAAAAATCATGAATGCATACACTAATCGGTCTTGTTTACAGTCTGTGTCTATTTTATCAAATCCATTTACCATATAGGTGTATTTTATACTGTATTTGTCTATGCATTCTGTCACCCTGTCTCTATGGTCAGGATCCTTACAAGACCACCACAGAGCTAGTATTAGTAGCCAGTATTATTATTATTATTATTATTATTATTATTATTATTAAGATCAATGAAGTCAGTGTCATTCCAGTGCCAGTGCTGAGAATCAACAACCTGTGGGGGATGGGTTGTAGAACAGGGTTAAATGAGTGTAGATATGATAAGATGTTCTTGATAAAGGTCTTGGTGAGTCTATGCAGAAATTATGCGCTAAAGTAGTAATTACTGTAAGATATTAAGTAAAGTAGTCATTACTGTAAGATATTAAGTCACTATCTCATGAAAAGCCCAAAACATTCATAATCAGTACAGAGGCAAAAAAGCTTAGATAAAAAAAATTTGATCTACCTCAGTGATAACAATTGTTACTGTTTCTAAGGTAATTGTTTCAGCAGTGTTTATCATGTGAACGTGTGTTTAGAGTGTAACGTTGGACAACCAGTTGTCCTTCTCAACACATGTTTCAAAACTGACCAGACCCTGCAGATTTCTCCTCTGCAACATACAGAGAATACGACCCTTCCTTTCACAGGAAGCTACTCAAGTGCTTGTGCAGTCTCTAGTAATCTCTAAGCTGGACTACTGCAATTCCCTAATTGCAGGTCTTCCTCTACGGGTCATCAGACCTCTACAACTAATTCAGAATGCTGCAGCACAGATTGAAGACCAGTCGGTCTTCAACCAAAAAAAATCTTCAACCTTCAAATCTGGTCTTCAACCAGTCGGTCTACAATCTCCCCAAGTTCTCACATGTGACTTCTCTGCTACGCTCTCTTCACTGGCTTCCAGTAGCGGCACGCATCAGATATAAAACCTTGATGCTTGCTTACAAAGCCAAAAATGGACTGGCCCCTCCCTACATGATGTCCATGGTCAAAAGCCGATCCGTACAGCGAGCACTCAGAACCTCAAGCTTGGCTCGACTCGAAACTCCATGCTTAAAGTCTCATGGAAGACAAAGCTCCAGACTATTCTCTGTCCTGGCTTTCAAAATGGTGGAACAATCTTCCATTAGCTGTTTGGACTGCAGAGTCTATTGCTATCTTCAAGCGTAGACTGAAGACCCACCTGTTTGTTGAGTTCTTACCAGAGCACTAACTCGGCACTTGCTGGTGTTCTTAAATTGTATGGCTGTCTATGGTTATTTGTGTTTCTTGGCAAAGTAAGTTACAGGCATTCGCTGGTAATCTACTGCGTGGTGTCCTTACTTTTTTTTTTGTTCAATATGGCGCCGGTGTGTTTGTTGTGTTTGTTTGTCTCTTATCAGTTACCCGCTCTATTGTGCTATGTGCAGTTATATGCATCAGACCTGCCTATCATCTTATTGTTTATGATCGGCAAACTCTTTTCGCAATCAGAAGTGAATTTATGGACTTCTGCAATAAACATTCTGGAGTTCAGAAATACGTCTGTCACCCCAATTTCACCTCTCCGGTGGCACCCGACCGTGTGTCAGCGCCGCTGTGGTACGTACCTGAGCAGGTCAGGCGTTTTGAGTATTCGTTCATTGTCTTAGTACTTTGTTTATTCCTTGTGTCATTATGCCAGTTTACATTTCGTGTATGGACTGCCCTCCCGATATGACCCGTGCCTGTTACAAAGACCACGTCTTTGGAATTCCATTTAACAAATCTCGCTCTCCTTAGCCTTTGTGTCCGCCTCCTTGCTCTGCGTCGCAAGGAGGCGACGCAGAATCTTAATCTAAGGCGTAGTTACCAGGATTTATGTGGAAATGCCTGTTCTCCCCTTTGGTTGAAATACACAAGCATATATTATATTTAATAGTAGTTTATTTTCAAAACACACAATCTTAACGTCTTCACATGCTCTCAAGTTTTGTGCTGGAATTACTGGAGGTGGTAAATTTCTCATTGGTATTTGTAACATAATACAAGTGAATAATCAGATAGTTATTTATTGTGAAATGAAATACAGTTACAATTTCAAACATTTTGTCCCGTAGGGCTACGCCCCCCTCTCTCAACTGTCACTCTGGTTTCCCTGCTCCTGGTGTCTGTGTTGTTCTCTGCTCATTGATCCCGCCCTGTTGTCTGTTTCTATGGTTTCCTCCCTGTCATCAGTGTCTCCACCTGTGTCTAGTTTAGTTCTGTGTATTTATAGTCCCTGTGTTTCCCATGTCAGTTATCGATTGTTTTGTTCATTTGTTATTCCTGCTCTTTGTGGAGCCATCATGGTGAGTATTGTGCTTTCCCGTTCCTAGTTTTCGGCTTTGTTGTTTTTGTTTCCCTGTTAGTCATGCCTGTTCATCTGTCTTGTTCGGACTGCCTGCCTGTTTTGACCCCTGCCTGTTTGAACGACTATGATTATGGAATTCCCCTTAATAAATCTCGCTCGCCTCAGCGTTTGTGTCCACGTCCAAGCTTTTCAACGCGCAAAGCGTTACACATTTTCAAGCACTTTAGCCAAAATTCCAAGAAGATTCAAGAATTTCAACCATCCATATGAACCCTGAAATTGGGGCTGTCCGCTACAAGCTCCTTTACCCTTTTTCTTCAACCGATCGCCTGCTGAAGGAGTTTGTTTGTAAGGATAAAACTGAATTTTCCTTCATTTTGAAGAAATGATGAGCTAACTTGAAATGTAAACTGTTCAGCATGTTAAATCTTCCACATCTTCTTGGTCAACTAATGAGCTGTCAGAATGCTGATGGATATCATCCAGGATAATCCAATCACATAAGAGCAAGATGAATTAAGTTATACTGATAGGCTACCAATAAATGTGGGCATGTCTGGTGACAGCAAACTTCAAGACAACCAATTAAAGAGCGTCCCCAGATCACAAGTCAAAAGTTTAAGGACCTACATAGACACCCATTAGTCTGGCACCCCACACAAAGGAAGTATACGATACACTGTACATGTAATATCACAGAAATTCGATAATGAAAACGATAATGGCCAGTATTACTATTTTCATAATAATTTATAATTTTCATAAGTTTGTATAAGTAACATTAATTCTCTGGATAATTTGATGGGTGCAGCTGCTCAGCGCCCCCTACTGATGAGCCACCACTGGTTCCCAGGCTGTTTACTCACGGCACTATTCTGTAAATCAGAATTCTAGATCAGTTTGAGAGTTGAATCAGCAGTGATCCGTCACAACAAACTTCCTTAATTAAATAACCAGATTGACAGGTGTGGCGGATCACCGCTGATTATGATTATTTTGTCTGGTACTGACTCGCGAGCCTCTAGTGATGGCAGGAGCAGCAGCATCCGAGCCAGACCTGACACAGGCACTAATCTGTAAATCAGATCCTAGATCAGTTTGAGAGTTGATGAGAGTCCAGGACTCCCACCTGGACATTCTCACCTGGTCCTGTGTGTCTGCAGGACCTACAGGACTCTGTACTGTCTCAGTGTTTTGGAACTGCAGGACAGTGATATTTTATCACTTTAATCAGATCCTGGATCAGGTTTACTGTCAAAAATGGCCTGAAATGTACATATGTGAAATAGAAAACAGATCTGAGATCAGTGATTGAAGGCAGTCATTGTGCAGGGCTGTGGAAGAGGTCTGAGCCGTTTGTCCTGGTTGTGGGTTTCCTGTGTTATTGTGACTGACCTTTTCATTTCCGAGACAGAGCTGAACAGGAACATTTAAACCCCCCTTCAACACAAATCATATACTGAAACGAAACTACAAAGACAGCCATATTGAAATGTATGACATTACAAGCACAGCCACATGCCTGCCCATAGGGGGCGATAAGGAGGACCTTTAATACGGACAGCGTGTAATAGAGCTCACCTAGCAGAGGACGTGGGGAGAAAGGAAGTTGACTGGTTGGGAATCAGATCCAGACGTTTAGGAGTGGAGAATTTAATCTACTAATTCCACAGACATCAGTCATCACGCTCATTTATTATCAGGTCATTAATGGTAGTTCATGTTTTTATTACCCATTTTGATTACATTTTAACAACTTTGTGCTCTGGTAGCTCACCCAGTAAAGCAAGGTGCCAGACATACCATTACTATCAGACTGGGTGTGTACTGGTTATAAATTCACCAGTACTGTGGGTTATTCTGAAATACTGTACATGTAGCTTGTATTTCATTTTCCATTAATCAGAAATTAGACAGGGCTGTGGGTCACCTCATTTCACTTCTGAACATGTGACATGCCAGTTACATTCTCACGTCCAGGAGGGGTCTAAACAAACCCAGAGACCCCCACATTCATGCTAGATCCCAGCATTTGAACCAGATCTGTAGAGGACCGCAGAGCTTTAGGTGGAGGAGATGGCTGATGGTGAACAGACAGACACAACAACTGTCCAACGTCCCTCAGACGTTTAAACGTCACAACTTTAAGACAGCGGATCAGCGGATCCTCACAGAATACGGAAAGAAAACCAAGAAAACAGGAGAAACCACAGATATCATCTACCATCAAGTTTGCACACGTGTAACCTACACCAAGATTACTAAAGTCTGGGCTTTTGTGAAGCTACTAATACAGGGTGAAGACACCTGAGGGGAATTAAACTAACAAGCCTCTGATTGATTTCTGGCTCCCTCTGGTGATTGTCTGCAGGCACTGCAAGCCACCTGTTGCACATACGGTGCATTGCCATTTCACAATTATCAGTCTTAAAGGCACATTAAACAACATCAATAGCCCCCTCAATTGTAATGGATACACAGAAGTTTAATATGGCCAATGTAAAACACAAAACCAAACGTTAGTGAACCTTTAGAAATACTGTGAAACAGCACAATATGAGTATTATAAAAATCTCCAGCGTATAAAACACAACTGTGAGCAGTAAATATGAAAACATCCTTGTGTAGGAAAAACAGGAGACAGTGTTGTAAATAGAAACGAGTCACCTACAGTTACACCTGTACACAGAAGAGTTCTCTTAAGAGTGAACAGAGTGAACACTCCAGGTTTTCACACCTTCAGCTGCCGAAGCACAATCATCTCACGCTGCTTCCTGGAAACTGGTCTTCCTCAGTAGTTCTACACTCTACCAGTTCTGACCTCAGAATAAGTACTGAAATCAGAGTTCTTCTTGGAGTGTTTCTGTCCTCCACTCAGGACGTTCAGTGAGGTGTAACAAACCTCATCTCCTCCAGCCTGCTGTGGTGTTAAAATCATGTAATTTTAGTCAAGTGTTACAATCCAAACATTCATTTAAAGAAAATGTATATGTGTGTGTATCCACAAGTATTTGTCACAGTACCGTATCAATTTGGGGGTGTTTCTGGATCTGTGATTGGACATTACACTTCTGTTCAACTTGTGCTGCTGTAACCAGTAAAGAAATAACAATAATAAATCACACAGTCACTCTGGAGTACAGAGACACCCACATTGACACCTATAGTGCTGAATTTACACCATCAGTATTTACAAAATGGACTGTAAAAGGAACATGTGTGAGCTGCAGGTCTTTCTCCAGCGCAAGGCTGATCAGTTCAGGACAGTATCTGCACCACCCACATCTCCACATGAATACAGATCAGCACGGAACACGTACAAACTACGCTCAGAGCTGCTGGATCGTGGGACTGGGATGGTTTAATGGTGCAGGATCAAGGTGTTGGGATGGTTTAATGGTGCAGGATTATGGTGCTGGGATGGTTTAATGGTCCAGGGCTATGCTGACTGGGTCAACACAGAGATTTTTGCAACTCTACTTGTTGATCTCTGTCTTGTTACTAATGTTTGGCATTTGAATATGTGCTGTTGGGTTTTGCATACATAACAATCACTGAATCAGTCCAGATGCTGGAGATGTTTAGTAACATAATTATGCTGAGAACCCACCACAAACACTTCCATGATCACTAGAACAACATATGGAAAAAAAACATTAACCGATCATGGGCAGCCTGACATGACATTAGTAACGGTTTGGTACTAGTGTGGAAAAGAAGCTTGTGTTAAAAATATTGATGGCAGATCTATAAAAGCACATGAAATCCGGCTCGCACACTTAAATGTCACTTTTATTGAGTGAACAAACAGCGCAGACAGCGCACGTATAACAAACACAAACGTGTGAGACTCAGACAAAGACGAGCACGGGACACTGCGCAAACGCACATTAAAAAGACGAACCACATAAACCCCAAGTGATGACGAGAGACGAGCCACAGGTGAGACTGATAATCACACTCGGACACAACCACACCCACGGAGATACACAGACACAGACGACTAGACGCAGACGACAGAAACACACGCCCAAAGGGGTGGGGTCGGGAGCTGTACTGTGACAGAGCCCCTCACCAAGGGCACTACCCGTCCCGGGGTGCCAATAGAACTGAATGCCCCGAACCCACACTGATGGGCGGATCCGGAGCCTTCAGTCCTGCGTCTGGGAGGTGATTGCCCTCGGTGAAGAGTCCGCCACAAACCGCCTAGAACACCCTCCCTGGGAACACGGGGGAAAAGACATTAGACACAAAAAACGGGACATTCACAAACTTCCCCTCCTCCCAGTGATCGCCCTCCTGGCCTGTCGGTGAGAACGTTGTCCTCCGTTTTCATCTCCTCCTCACCGCCTGGGCTCCAGCTCATGGGCTCCACCGGGCTCTTGCCCTGGGAGTAGTCCATCGCGCTTCTCTCGGAGTAATTGGGGGAAACGCCCTCCCTCTGACCTTTCCTCCCCCTCACAGTCTCGGCGGAGTACTGTGAGGTACTGTCCTCCTCCTCCGTACACGGCTCATGGTCCGAGTACTCAGACAGAGGCTGGCTGTCTTCCTCGTCCTCACACTCTGTGAGGTCTGAGTACCCGGACGGAGGGGAACTCACCTCCTCCCCGTAACACTCACTAGGAGCCGAGTACAGGGATGGAGGAGGGCTGATCTCTTCTTCCTCACCCTCGCCGTAATACTCGGTGGGGGCAGAGTATACAGACGGAGGGTAGCCTTCCTCCTCTTTATCACCCTCGCCGTAATACTTGGTAGGGGCCGAGTATACAGACGGAGGGTAGCCTTCCTCCTCTTCATCACCCTCGCCGTAATACTTGGTAGGGGCCGAGTATACAGACGGAGGGGAGCTCTTCTCCTCCTCTGACCCCTCCTCCTCCTCGAACTCACCCTCTGGAGTCTTGTCTTCCTCTCCATTGCAATAAAGCTCTATGGAGCAGACTCTCAGAGGCAAGGAGTCTCTGGAGGAAGGCAGGTGTCTCTCTCGCCACACCTACCCACTGCGCAGCTTGGTGCAGATCTTCTGCCATTTCCTCTTCCGTGGTAGCCTGTGCCCGACACAGCAAAAACGCAACCACGGGATCTTGATATCATATATCAACTTTATATTTCGCTAGAACCTAAAGCCCTAAAATCTATTAGCTCACTGTTTGACTGCATAGATGATATACAGACATGGATGTCTGACAATTTTCTGCAGTTAAATAAACAGAAGACAGAGGTTCTTGTTCTTGGCAGTGATTCACAAAGGAATGATGTCCAGACTTATTTAAATCAAATGAATCTGAATGCCAGACAATGTGTTAAGAACCTGGGCGTCACCTTTGATAATGAGCTCAGCTTCAAATCACACATCATGACTACATGCAAGACAGCTTACTTTCATCTTCGAAACATCGCTAAGGTCCGAGATATGCTCTCTCCTGCTGATAGTGAAAAACTTGTCCATGCATTTATCACATCAAGGCTGGATTATTGTAACGCTGTTCTATCTGCTCTTCCAAATAGCTCTATTTCACACCTACAGCGAGTTCAGAACGTGGCTGCAAGGGTTCTGACCCGCAGGAGAAAGAGAGATTATATTACACCTGCACTCCACTCACTGCACTGGTTACCTGTCAGCTTTAGAATAGATTTTAAGGTTCTAGTCATGGTCTTTAAATGTCTTCATGGTCTTGCCCCTCTTTACCTCAGTGAAATGATGGTTAGATATGTTCCAGTCAGGTCTCTCAGGTCTTCAAACAGTAATCTACTGGTGATTCCTAAAAGCCGATTAAAGATTGGCGAGGGTGCTTTTAGCCACTATGGCCCAAAGCTCTGGAATTCTCTTCCTGAAGAGCTTAGAGGCATTTCACTGTTTTAAGAACAGTCTCAAAACATTCCTGTTTAGATCTGCTTTTAGTTAAGAAACTCTCGATCTTATTTACTTTATTACATTATGTTGTCTATTATTTTCTATTTCTAATTATCTTAATAGTTTTATCTTATTTACTTTACTTTTTTACTTTTTATGTTATTTTAATATTTTATCTTTAATTTCTTTTAACATTTTCTTTTTGTCTTATCTCCTTTAATGTTTCTTTTTTTATTTATTATTATTATTATTAATCCCATAAACAACCGTGAGGAATCCACCAGATCCTTACATCGTCCAAAGGGGAGGGGTCAGGGGCTGTACCGTGACAACATTACATTGTCACATTGTGGGGGGGCCCTCTGCCGGTCGCCCCCGGTTACAGCGGCAGCAGTCCTGTTTTTGGTCACGTGATGTTCGTCCCTCAGGTGGGCGGGACCCGTGATCCGTCTCACCTGAGGGTCGTTTGTTCGTCTATATATGTCTTGTCTTTGTACCAGTTGACTGCTGGTTATTATTTCCTTAATCTGGAACCATGCACGGGTTTTTGGTTTGCACACTTTCTATTAAACCATCCTATTTCCCTGAGACTTGGCGTGATCGCTTCCTTTTTAGTTGCTCACACCTGCCCGTCACAGTGCCAATGAATAAGGATTTTTTAAAAAAGCAGTTTTCACAGTCAATTGAAATGAGTAGATCATAAAGGTGTTTAACTTTTGACATTTTTTGCACATCAACAGACCAGTGCAGGATAAAATCCTTTAAAATCCCAAATCTTTGAAAAAAAAGCAAAAGTAAACAGTTACACTACATAAAGTGCATTTACATCTATCAATTTAAATGAAATTCTCTCAACCTGAGACAACTGGATTGTTCACAACAGAAGTAAACTTAACAATGAAACCTCTATTCTTATTTAAATAAATTAAATACCCAGTCTGGTAGACATTCAGGAACTTCAAGTATTTTCTTAAATAATGTTTATATCGCCACCTTGAAAATGCTAATTTTCCTTTGGCTTGCTCCTGACTTGCCATTTCTGCCTCTTCTCCATTTGTGTCGTGTGTCACTGGCATGCTTCGGCACGCGTGTAAAAACACTGGCTCTGATTGGCTACCATAACGCTGCCTTAGCCAATCGCTTACTGACTTGTTAAGTTAAACAGGTGTTACACCGAGAACTGTGACCTATCGAGATCTGTTACTCCTCACTAGCCTGGGCAGGGGTCCGCTCGTATTACTGTTAGTATATCAATATATAGTAACGCACCACTTTTAATGACCAGTAATGTCAACACCGTTGTAACGACAAGAAAAGTAATTAATTATATTATCCCGTTACTGACAAAATGACGCCATTACCTATCGCCGTTACTTTTAACGGCGTTATTCACAACACTGGTTATGACTGATACACCTGTTAGTCATGAAGGTTACAGTGATGTAAAGAACAATGAAGCCCACAGTAAAGGGTGAAAAAAAAGGCCTGAAAAAGCCTGTGCTTAAAGAGACACACACTGCTGCAGGGCCTCAGTTTGGTTCCTGTGTGTGGGCGTGTAGTGCCAGCAGTGATGTCAGTAACGCGTTACTTAGTAACGCGTTACTCTAATCCGCTTTTTTCAGTAACGAGTAATAAAATGCGCTACTATTTCCAGTCCAGTAATCAGATGAAAGTTACTTATCCAAATAACTGTGTGTTACTATTTTGATTTTCCTTAGTAAAAATATATATTTTTGCTTTCTTCTTGGCTCAGTTCTACTTTTGCGTCTGACCGTAGCGCTCGACTCCGCACGATGTGCGCGACCCTGTGAGAGCGCGAGCACGTTTTACAAGGCATTTTTTGCAGTGTCCTCCTGTAACGATATGTGGTAGTATAAAGAAACACCCCTCAAATACAGGGGAAGGAACATTTACCTGACAAACTTTAATGTTGCATTGTGTTCCACATTTGAAAAGTGCTGGAATTTTGACTAACGTAGCCTACATTAAAATGCTTGAAATTGTAATGGTATTTCATTTCACAACAAATAGCTGTCTGACTGAACAGTTCGCAGGTATTACATTAACAAATAAATGTACAAATAATACAGCGCAGCTACAAAAACGTAATGTCAGGAGATACTGTAGCGACTACTACTCCTCACGGTGAATTCCCTAACGGACACTTGGACACTTGACCACTCAAGGAGTCTGGCCCTTTAAGAGACACTGGGGGGCGGGGCCTGTGCGCACCAGGGTTGCGTTATCAATAAAGTTTCCCTCCTTGGGATTTTTGGATTAAGCAGTTTCTGCCTCGGTTACCGAACCTGCTTCAATACATTGTTACTGTTAAAAATGCACTTCCAATAAAGTGAGTATTGGAAAAATTAATTTTGCTGCTGAATGTAACTACTAAAGTAACTTGTAATCTAACGTAGTTACTTTTAAAATCAAGTAATCAGTAACGTAACTAAGTTACTTTTAAAAGGAGTAATCAGTAATCAGATTACTTTTTCAAGGTAACTTAGCCATCACTGAGTGCCAGTGTGTGCATATGTTTCTGACTTAAGAAAAGTGACAGTATTTATTACATCACAAATCCCCTGCCACATCATGAGCATCACTGTGGGGACAAGAAGGGGGAGGGGCCTTTACGTCTTCATTATGATGTAACTAATGTGATTTAGAATGTGCGAAAACTGAAGGTTCTATGGTATGACACAAAAATTGGGTACAATTTCACAGTCTAATGAATGATTCATGAATGGCTAAGTATTTATAATTTTATTGTTATTGTAAGGCAAAAATGAACAATAAATGAACAATTGAATCTATTTGAAATGGCTGAAAATTTTGTTTATTTTAGCATTAAATGAAATTGCGAATTAGTCATTAAAGTTCTGATGAAACATTTCATGATTTTGGCGGCTTGAAATCTACCACCTACAGTAATCCTCCACCCACAGTTATCAACCTCCTACAGTACCTACAGTAATCCACTCCCTGCAGTAATCCTCCACATACAGTGATCCACCTCCTACAGTAATCCACTCCCTGCAGTAATCCTCCACATACAATGATCCACCTCCTACAGTAATCCTCCACCTACTTTAATCCTCCCCCTACAGTGATCCACCTCCTATAGTGAACCTCCACCTACTTTAATCCTCCTCCACAGTTCTACACTGCACTAGTTCTGACCTCAGCATAAGTACTGAAATCAGAGTTTTGAACTCTCTTCTTCTTGGGGTGTTTCTGTCCTCTGCTGATGAAGTCCAGTGAGGTGTAACAAACCTCATCTCCAGCCTGCAATGGATTTAAATGCATGCAGCATTTAAAAAACTGGTCCTATAACACTCTAAAAGTTTAATTTACACTATATATATATATATATATATATATATATATATATATATATACCATATTTTCTGGACTATATTTTCCGCTACTTTTTTCCCCACGATTTGAACGAAGCGGCTTATACAGAGGTGTGGCTTTTCTGTAGATTTTTCTTCACCTGTCAGGGGGCGGAGCAGAAATTTAATCAGGTGGTAGGACAAAGTTGTAAGTCAAAGAAGAAAGTGCTCATTTTCAATTAGCACATGCAAGCAGCAGGCACGATGGAGAATTTTTTTCAAACCAACGTGTTGTGCCAAATTCTGACTCCCCTCGTTTGCTTACACATAAAGACGCTACAGATGATATTCGGGAATTACAGTGATTATAAGTTAGTTCACTGAGCACACTAGTTTTGTACTAACTAGATATTTAGACATAATACTGCTGTAATACTGCAAAGTCGTGGTCAGAGGTGAACTTCGGTATAGCCAGTGTGTTTTTTATTTTAAAAAATGAACACCAATGTGGCTTTGAACATAGATAATGCCGTGCCGTTTGCTGTGATGGATAATGAAAGTCTAGCTCTTATTTATGCATAGAAACATAAATCGACAATATAATCTGTAGCGTCTTTATGCGTGGATAAACACTGACTGAAAGCCAAAACTGTCGCACATGAAAAAAGTCCGTCGTAAACCAGTTTTCGTCATTAAGCGTGACCCTAGATTTAGATACGCTTTGATAGTAAATACAGTATAGAAAAAACTAATAATGATCTTGTGCATGCGTACAGCGTGAGAAAGAGCGATCACGTTACCGAGATGAGCTGCGGTGGAGGCTGCGCTGCTTCAGCTTATCGTACACAACACTCCACTACGCTGCCACTGCTCCTCCGCGCAGTGCGCAAAATAAAAAAAAGTCGGCCGTAACTCTGGTCCATCGTTAACCAAACCCATCGTTAAGCGGGGACTCACTGTATTCAGTTCATTTTCCTTTTTTTTTTTTAACTTGGTAGGTGCGGCTTATATTGAGGTGCACTCTATAGTCCAGAAAATACAGTGTATATATATATATATATATGCAAAATATGGCATGAGTACTTGTGTGTGATAAGAAGCCCCCTGCTGGCTGCCTCCTTCAGCAGTGGCAGTGTTTGTGATGTCATGTGTCCCCGCCCCTAGGGTGGTTGACACCCCTTAGTGCAGGGGTACTCAACTGGCGGACCGCGGTCCGGATCCGGACCCGAACGCAGTCCTGTCCGGACCCAATCTCATTCCTGATTAACTGGATACGGACCAAAACAAAACCGGAGCATTTATTTCAGGGCTATTGAAAAAACACTCCGTCACGAGTGTTACGTTTGCCACCCCCGCTCAACAACTTACGTTCGACACCCCCCACCCCCGCTCAACAACAAGCCTGCCTGGTTGACGCTTCGCGAGCGGCGCGAGGGTCCGCGCGGCGAAAATGACGTAATCGCTGTGGCTCCGCGTGTGCGCGAGTGCCTCGCGCGCTGTCGGTTCGCGAGGTCGTGCACCTCTCGAATTTTGTAACTTCGCGCCGCGCTTCAGCGCAATGAACAAAGTCACGTTTTCTGGGTTCATACACCTTTATAAGGTGGAATTCAAGCACTTGTACGTCACTTTCAAGGTCCATTTCAATATTTCCCAGCATGTTAAACATAATTAAGTTAAATATTTATACATATACTCGAAATAATTCGCTTTTTATCACATTATTTAATGGTTGTTTATTTAAAAAACGCCCAATCTTCACGTCTTCACGTTCTCTCATGTTTCGTCCTGGAATTACAAGAGGCTCGTATTTGTTAACCTAATACAAGAGAACTATTCAGTCAGACAGATATTTGTTGTGAAACCAAGTAGTTACAATTTCAAGCATTTTAAAGTACTTTAACCTAAATTCCAGCACTTTTCAAACCTGAAACATATAGCAACATTAAAATTGGTCAGGTAAATGTTCATTCCCCTGTTTTGAGGGGTGTTTCTACCACATATCGTTTCGGACAAAACGCCTATCGTTTCGGAGAACACTGCAGTGACGCTCGCGAAAGTATAAACGCCTCCACCGTTCGCGCACCCCCCCCCCCCCCCCCCCCGCTCAACAACTTACGTTCGTTACCCCCGCCGCACCGGACCTCAGGTCACAGGTATCTGCCAAAATTGGACCGCGGACAGTTTTAGTTGAGTACGCCTGCCTTAGTGGGTTCGCCTGAGGATTGTTTGTCCTTGTGTATGTAGGTTGTGTTTTGACCAGAATATCACTGGTAATTGTCTAAATGCCATGGGTTCTCTACTACAGCACTACTACAGTACTACTACAGTACTTCTACAGTTCCACTACAGTACTACTACAGTACTCTACTACAGTACTAATACAGTACTCCACTATAGTACTCTACTACAGCACTACTACAGCACTACTACAGTTCCACTACAGTACTACTACAGTATTCTACTACAGTACTAATACAGTACTCCACTACATTACTCTACTACAGCACTACTACAGTACTACTACAGTACATATCACTGGTAATTGTCTAAATGTCATGGATTCTCTACTACAGCACTACTACAGCACTACTACAGTTCCACTACAGTACTACTACAGTACTCCACCACAGTACTACTACAGTACTAATACAGTACTCCACTACAGTACTCTACTACAGCACTACTACAGTACTACTACAGTACATATCACTGGTAATTGTCTAAATGTCATGGATTCTCTACTACAGCACTACTACAATTCTACTACAGTACTCTACTGCAGCATTACTGCAGAGCTCTACTACAACACTACTACAGTACATATCGCTGGTAATTGTGTGTGTGTGCGTGCGCACGCATGTGTGTGTGTGTGTGTGTGTGTGTGTACCGTGAGTGTGTGTGTGTATGTGTGTGTGTGTTTGTACATGTCAAGTTTGAATTTTTGTCACTCTACCTGATTATCTTCCTTTACACCTGTGGAAATAAAGACATATTTACCAAAAATAAAGTTTGAAAGTTAATGAAGTTCTGCCCTGACCCTGCCCTGGCCCCGCCCTGGTCCTGCATTTGCCCCGCCCTGATCTCACCCTGACCGCGCCCAGTCTTATTCAGAGTATAATTCATCCTGCATGTGTCCCAGTCATTCCAGCCACCTTCAGATCCGGCTGATCACATGATCTCACTACAGTGTTGTAGAAGCATAAAATGCATTGTTACTGATAATTTGCCATTTTATCTCTGTAATATAACCATTAGATTAACCCTGACTTTCATGGAAAAGAGATAATCTCAGCAAAAGCTAAATCAAATTCTATAACATCAATTGTTGTAAGGTTGCTTGCTATTTGTCACGGTCGAGGCGTAGCCAAGAACGAGACAGAAATCCTTCTTGACGTTCAACAAACGTGACGTTTTAATTTACAAGTAGCACAGACAGCACACACAGAACACAGCAAAACACACACACGTGTATGACTCAGACAACGACGAGCACAGGACACTGCGCGAGCGCACATTAAATAGACAAACCACATCAACCCCATGTGATTACGAGATGAGCCACAGGTGAGACAGATTATCACAAGACACAACCACACCCACGGAGATACACAGACGCAGACGAGTAGATGTAGACGACGTAGACACACGCCCAAAAGGGAGGGGCCGGAGTCCACAACGTGACACTATTAATGATTGGAGACTCATTTAAAAAAGAAAACACAGGAAAACAGAATCAGATGGAGAAAGCTATATGATGGTAACAGCTAGGTCATGATACACACCAGCTGGATGTCTCTTGTGACAGAGACAGTAGACACAGGTGGAGGAGAGGAGTGAGGAGAGGAGAACACACACAGGACACACAGTGATCAGCAGCGTCCAGCAGACACCACCCTCTGGTACAGGAGGGGTGGAGGTGTAGGTGGGGTGGGGGGTGTCAGAACCAGGGTCTGAAATCAACAAGGAAGTGAAACTCCATGAATTTAAGGGGCCATACAACTATAGCTAGTTTTGCTATACAGCTATAACACAATACCACTATCCACTAAGAGCAATACATGTTAATGGTTTTGCACTATTCATTAAGTTTAATGACAATGTAAAGAAAACAATATGTTGTAACACCACAATAAATGTACACCTCTAATTTTACAAGAAAAGAAATCAGTGATCTTACTGATGAGAGTCAGTCTAGTGGTCCTGTTTCCATCATGGTATTCATTTCTGGAGATCTCATGGCGAGCACAGTAGTACAGGCCTACATCTGATCCCACGATCCTACTGATCAGCAGATCAAAAGTACGGCTGGAGGAATTCCACACATATGTGTAATGAGGGTGAGAACTGTGGACCAGGTTCTCCTCTGGTATCACTGGGTAAGGCTGGTTCTCCTGAGAGCAGGTTCTCAACCACACTATGTTAGATCCAGTCTCCCAAACACAGTCGCTGTAGAGAGTGACGCTGTCTCCTCGTTTAACGCTCATCTCCACTTCTCCACAGACCCTCTTCTGATTGGACACCAAAACACCTGCAAGATATCTGACCGTTACTCAAACACCAGATGTACAGATCCGTGAAGGATCCGTAAATAGTTGTTAAATAAAGTATTCCATCATAGAGACTCCTCACACCAGATCACTTACACATGAGGGTGATAAGAACAATTCTTGATCTCTCCATCTCAGAGACTAATGCTGAACGGAGAATGGTCTTGAGTATCTTTTGATCTTTTGATCTGATTGGTCCACGTCATCTCCATTTTTCACCATATAAGCAACCAATAAGAGACATGCAAACTAATCACATGGTTCCTGAAAGATGGTTTTGTTGAATACAGAGCTGTAAAATAGAGGAAATATAACTCTGCATTATAAACTTTACATATGTAAAATTTTGCACAATTGCCCCCTTTAATAGAAATTAAGTGCTGAGTGTGAAGTAATTTCATAATCAGGTCTGAAATATTAATCACAGTGTCAGTGGAGGTTTGAGGTAGAGTGTAATATTCGACTTATAAATCAAGAGATTTAGGCTGATTCTGGATCAGGTCTGGCAATGCTAAAGGTTTAGCATACCCAGACCAGTGAGTGTGCTGAGAATGTACAGTGAGGGAGCAGAGAGAATGTGAAACAGGTCTTAGATCAGTGAGTGTTCAGCAGATCCTAAATCAGTGAACAGGTCTAAGATCAGTGAGTATTCAACAGATCTAAGATCAGTGAGTGTTTGGCTGATCTAAGATCAGTGTGTGTGCAGAGAGAATGTTCAGCTGATCTAAGATCAGTGAGTGTTTGGCTGATCTCAGATCAGTGTGTGTGCAGAGAGTGATTATAGGCTGCCTGCTGCAGCTTATGTTCTCACACCATCGTGTCTGAGGCAGAGAAACCACAAGAGTTTCCATTCCAGCAAAGTGCAAGTGTGTAAGAATGAAAGCTGGGGCCTCCTGCTGGGGCCACAGAGCTCCACGTTTGTGTGAAACCCAACAACAGAAGATAACTGGCTAATTCCTGATTGATTGTCCAATCAAAATTGACTCTGGGCTCCTGCTTTAGGATAGGGGGCCTGATGTGTAATTGTACACATACACAGGATATGATGTAACACTCCGTGCCAGTAGTTAGAACTACTTCATTCCAGCCAATACAAGACCAGGGCTCATCAGGTAGGCCCTTCCCTTCTTCAGTGTTTCAATGAACTAAGCCTGCAAGAGGTGTGTCCCAGACTCAGCCCCGCCCCCTCACTTTCACAGCTAGCACTGGCTTTCCCAGCAACTAAATCCTCACCCAGCCCTGCTGGGACCATACGGCATGATCATGGTCACCAGTTTCATATGGGTTTTTCATATAGACATTTAAACAAGTTCTTAATGCAGAACAGGTCAGTGATAAGAGGACAGTGTGCTGTGCATAAGTATGAAACAGATCTGAGATCAGTGATAAGAGGACAGTGTGCTGTGCATAAGTATGAAACAGATCTGAGATCAGTGATAAGAGGACAGTGTGCTGTGCATAAGTATGAAACAGATCTGAGATCAGTGATAGAGGACAGTGTGCTGTGCATAAGTATGAAACAGATCTGAGATCTGTGATAAGAGGACAGTGTGCTGTGCATAAGTATGAAACAGATCTGAGATCAGTTATAGAGGACAATGTGCTGTGCTCTGGTACTTGTTTGAGCTGCAGGGTCTCAGTGTTGGTTTCCTGTGTTAATTTGCAGGAACTCTGTTGTTGACAAATTCTCAGGGTGAGGGAGGGACACACACCACTGTCAGTGTACACACACACACACACTCTAATACATTTAGTTATGATTAGTTCATCACTGTCAGTGTACACACACACACTCTAATACATTTAGTTATGATTAGTTCACCACTGTCAGTGTACACACACACACTCTAATACATTTAGTTATGATTAGTTCACCACTGTCAGTGTGCACACACACTTTAATACATTTAGTTAAGATTAGTTCACCACTGTCAGTGTGCACACACACTTTAATACATTTAGTTATGATTAGTTCATCACTGTCAGTGTGCACACACACTTTAATACATGTAGTTATGGTTAGTTCATCACTGTCAGTGTACACACACACTCTAATACATTTAGTTATGATTAGTTCATCACTGTCAGTGTACACACACACACTTTAATACATTTAGTTATGATTAGTTCATCACTGTCAGTGTGCACACACACTCTAATACATTTAGTTATGATTAGTTCATCACTGTCAGTGTGCACACACACTCTAATACATTTAGTTATGATTAGTTCATCACTGTCAGTGTGCACACACACTTTAATACATTTAGTTATGATTAGTTCATCACTGTCAGTGTGCACACACACTTTAATACATTTAGTTATGATTAGTTCACCACTGTCAGTGTGCACACACACTTTAAGACATTTAGTTATGATTAGTTCATCACTGTCAGTGTGCACACACACTTTAATACATGTAGTTATGGTTAGTTCATCACTGTCAGTGTACACACACACTTTAATACATTTAATTATGATTAGTTCATCATCGTTAGTGTGCACACACACTTTAATACATTGAATTATGATTAGTTCATCACTGTGATCCTGCACACACACTTTAATGCATTTATAAATCTACTAAGAGTTTGGTTTCTTGTATCCTGTTTGTCTGGTGGCTTGATCTGCAGAGTGTCCGTTTGGGTTTCCTGTGCCTTTGTTGAATGCTGGCTTGCAGGTTAGCTTTAGGGCTGGGGTTAGCCTTAGCGTTAGGGCTGGGGTTAGGTGTTAGCGTTAGGGCTGAGGTTAGGTGTTAGCATTAGGGCTGAGGTTAGGTGTTAGCGTAAAGGTTAGGTGTTAGCGTTAGCGTTAGGGCTGGGGTTAGGTGTTAGCTTTAGGTAGTGTTGCCACCTGTCCCGGTTTTCCCGGGACTGTCCCGGTTTTCCCGGGACTGTCCTGGTTTTCACGTGACCGTCCCGATTTCACGTGACCGTCCCGGTTTTCCCGGGCTGTCCCGGTTTTCCTTCCTTTTAATATTCGGTCCCGGCAAAAAAAAATCATTTAATGTCCCGGTTTTTACTAGGTTAATTCAAACCACGATTCAGACTGTTTCTGCACATGTTAAATCTGTCTTTTTTTCCTGTCTTTTTTTCCTCGCTGTGTCCATTTTAAACCCCCACCGTCAACAACTTACGTTCGCCCCCCCCAAGCCCCCCCCCACCACCGTCAACAACTTACGTTCGCCCCCCCCCCTCAACAATTTACACTCGCCGTGTCAGTATGACAGTGTCCTTGTTTTTTGTCAGACCTAGGTGGCAACCCTAGCGTTAGGGCTGAGGTTAGGTGTTAGCGTTAGGGCTGGGGTTAGGTGTTAGCATTAGGGCTGGGTTAGGTGTTAGCATTAGCGTTAGGACTGGGGTTAGGTGTTAGCGTTAGCACTAGGGCTGGGGTTAGGTGTTAGCATTAGGGCTGGGGTTAGATGTTTAGGTTTGCAGCATTTATCTGAATTAGCAACTCACACAGGTCTAAGGCGCACACAAGGCCTCACAAGCTAGTTTGTTAGTGTTCACATGGAAAACCTATAGCTCTCAGAAAGACAGACAGATCAACCTTAATATTAAAATTGTGTCCACCTGCCTAAAATTGTATAAGTCCCTCTCATGCTCAAAAAATCCCCGAGGCATGGACTCCACAAGACCTGAGGGTGTTCATTGGTTCACTGAGGGTGTCCTGTGGTAACTGGCACAAATATGCTAGGAGTTTCTTGATATCCAAGGATTAGGGAAGGTCGTTAGGGAAAACCAGTGGTTGGTATGACTGAATGTACTTGGTCTGCAATAATGTTCAGGTAGGCAGTAGTCAAAGCATCATCTACATGCATGCCATGATATTTAGATAAGCACCTGTCCTGTGGGTTTATCCACCACGAACATTAGGAGAATCAAACCATCATGACTGTGAAGAAGGATGGCTGTTACCTTGCACCTCATTGAGGTTCACTTGCAAGCTCGCAGAAAGAAAAGAAAACACCTATAGCAGTGTGAGAAACACAGTTACGTGCTACAGAGATATAATTGCTCCAGGATCAAAACATAGCCGGTACCACTATACTTAGGACCAGCATAGTAAGATTTTAGTTTTGGGGAAATAAGTGTGATAATCTCTCTGCACGATCTCCTCACCTCTTAAACCTGCACATGTGCTCTCTCTCTCTCCCCTCATACAGGTCCGTGAAAATGTCACTCAACCTTGGCTGTCCTCTGATTGCTCATTTCACTCAAGGCGGACATGTAGACAGAAACTGGCGTGAGAAAAAGAAGTAGGACTTCAGTAAGCTAGGACCTTCACATCACAAGCAATAAAGAAATACACAAATAACAGCATTAGGCATAACCTGCTGTTTTTTTAGGGTACCTAAAAACCACGGACATTAGGGTACCTAAAAAAACAGACATGATAAACAAAAGCAAACAAGAAACAGGACTGAAACTACAACAGAGGCTAAGAAACAAAACAAGGCCAAATACAACAAATGAAGCTTAAACAACAAAACACAAATCACTAAACACAAACCGGGATGTAGAAAACGCATGAGGCTACATACAGTATTCATACAAGGGCAGTCATGGCCTAGTGGTTAGGGAACTGGTCTTGTGACCGGAGGGCTGTGGGTTTGATTCCCAGACCTGAGGCCGTGACTGAGGTGCCCCTGAGCAAGGCCCTTAACTCTTAATTGCTCACTTGTATAAAAAATGAGATAAAAATGTAAGTCGCTCTGGATAAGGGCGTCTGCCAAATGCCATAAATGTAAATATTCAGCAACAATGAAAACATGGGGTAAAAATACACAGACTAACTGTAATACTGCAGAGTCAGGAGTCAGACACAATCACTGTAGAGAACTACGTTTATTTAAATCAGAGGGGGGGGACGAACTCCTGTGACCTCAACATTGCCAACACGTATGACACGAGTTCAGCGTGGCATATTGATCAGACATTCAAACAAAATAAGACATAGCTTAATGTCAGGAATGCCACCTGATCTTTCTTAATCAACCTCACCTGCCCCTCATTACCACGCCCCCTTCAGCCTTACTTAAGCACTTCACCAGCACATCTCAGTTGCGAAGTATTGCCGACTCATGCCGCGTACCAAGCCTTTCTATATCCTGTCTGCTCTCCTGTGTCCTGACCCTCGCTTACGTCCCCGACCTTGTCTCCTGCCTAATCCCTCTGTACCTCCTGACTTCTGCTCCCCCGGTATGGCCCTGGACCGTCCTGACCACACCAAGAAAACGCTGTTACTACTGATCCTAGTACTCGTGATTCACCTGCCTGTGTTTGTACCAGCGTCTCATTTCAATAAAAGCGGTGTTCTTCCGCATTTGGATCCCTCTCTGCCTGTTCAATACGTTACAGAAATACTTCGCCTTCAAATGGATCCAGCAGAAGTAACCATCGCGACTCTCACGGAAACGGTCCACCAACTCACGGATATCATACGGAGTCAGGGAACTAACATCACTGCCCTTCAGGAGGCTGTCTGCCTCGTCACGACCTCTGCTCCCACCTCCGTGAGTGTTCCTGCAGCAGAACCGGAACGCTACGATGGATCTCCTGATCGCTGTCGAAATTTCCTCATGCAATGCTCCATATACTTCACGTATCATCCAGCCCGGTTCCAGGCCGAGTTACACAGAGTCCACTTTATCCTGTCGTTCCTCACGGGAGTAGCAGGCGCCTGGGGTACAGCGTTGTGGGAAAGCCAGGACCCTGTCCTCCAGTCGGAGAGTCAGTTCACCGCAGTGTTCCGGGCTGTTTTCGATCATCCCGCAGACGGACGTGATGTGGGAGATCGGCTCTACGAAATCAAACAAGAACAACGCAGTGCTGCCGATTATGCTAGGGAGTTTCGTACGCTAGCTGCAGGAAGCGGTTGGAGTGAATCTGCCTTGAAAACGGTTTTCCGCCGTGTTCTGCGAGACGACATCCAGGTTGAACTCGCCTGTCGTAGTGAAGCCCTCACTTTATCAGAGTTTATCCAAGCGTCGATTAACGTTGACAAGTTGTTGTTGACTTACCACTCCAGTAAAACTGATGCTCCTGTCGCTGCGTCTGGTGCACCACCTTCCAATGTATGTGCTCCGAGTCTTCGGATGTCAGACGAGTTCGTGCAGCTGGGCAGGTCCCCACTAACATGCCGATTGTTACTGAAGTATAGTCAAGTTAGCTTACCCGTACAAATATCTTGGGGCGGCATAAATACTAACCTGTCTGCGCTAGTTGATTCGGGTGCAGCGGGCGATTTCATAGACCAGGACCTCGCCTACCACTTACACCTTCCCACCGTACCTATAGATCCCCCCGTTAGAGTGAATTCACTGAATGGACAGCCTATAGGAGAGGGCGTGATTACGCTACGTACCTGCCCCGTAGAGTTGCGGGTAGGTCTGTTCCTTAGTGAGATGAGAGAGTTCTTCCTCATATCCATGCCCCGAGATCCCGTCATACTCGGGTTTCCGTGGCTGTCAATGCACGACCCTGTAATCTCCTGGAAGAAGCGAGAACTCGTACGTTGGAATGAAAATTGTCTTAGTAAGTGCATGCACCTACCACTCAGGTCCTCCTCGGTGGAAAGCCCCGACACTCCTCTCTCTGACGTCATCCCCGAGCCGTATTGCGCATTCGCTGACGTCTTCGACAAGGACAGTGCCTGTCGTCTGCCTCCTCATCGTCCCTGTGATTGCGCAATCGACCTCCTGCCTGGAGCCCCCTTACCTCGTAAGACGAAACCTTACCCTCTGTCACGCCCTGAAGATCAGGCGATGGAGTCCTACATCACCGAGGCTCTGCAGAAAGGGTTTATTCGACCATCCACCTCCCCGGTTGCTGCTGGTTTCTTTTTCATTGAGAAGAAGGATGGGGGATTACGACCTTGTATTGACTATCGTGCCCTAAACGCAGTAACGTCGAAGAATGCTTACCCTCTCCCCTTTATCACAGCCTCCCAAGAGCGTCTGATGGGGGCGAATATATTCACCAAGCTGGACTTACGCAGCGCTTACAACTTGATCCGTATTCGAGAGGGTGACGAGTGGAAGACAGCCTTTGTTACCGCCAGAGGGCACTATGAGTATCTAGTCATGCCGTATGGACTAACTAACAGCCCCACGGTGTTCCAAGCGTTTATGGATGACATCTTCTGTGACCTGATCGATGACTTCGTATTCGTTTATAAAGACGATATCCTGATTTATTCCCCGTCTGCTTCAGAGCATAGCCGACACGTCTCGGCAGTCTTACAACGCCTTCGGGAGCATAATCTTTACGTGAAGGCGGAGAAATGTGAATTTCATCGCTCCTCGGTGACGTTTCTGGGATGTACGCTGTCCCCTGGCCAGATCTCCATGGATGCGCAGAAAGTAGAAGCTGTCCTAAACTGGCCGACCCCTCGTTCCACAAAAGAGCTGCAGCGATTCCTGGGGTTCGCTAATTTCTGTCGCCGTTTCATCCGAGGGTTCGGTGAGTTGGCTACCCCTCTCACTAATCTCTTGAAAGGAGGGAGGAATCGGAAATTCACCTGGACTGCTGAAGAGGAACAAGCGTTCTCACTCCTCAAGAAGGCATTCACGTCAGCCCCCATTCTGCACCTTCCTGACCCCCAACTCCAGTTCATCGTGGAAGTCGACGCCTCCGAGGTCGGAGTGGGCGCTGTTCTCTCTCAGAGGCAGGGAAGCCCGCCAAAACTATACCCCTGCGCCTACTTCTCCAAAAAGCTGACCCCCGCGGAAATGAACTACGACGTGGGAGACCGGGAACTCCTGGCTATTAAACTCACGCTCGAACAGTGGCGTCATTGGTTGGAGGGAGCGGAACACCCCTTCATTGTATATACTGATCACAAGAACCTTGAATACCTGAAATCAGCCAGACGTCTAAACCCGCGACAAGCAAGGTGGGCACTGTTTTTCTCCCGGTTTCGTTTCACTGTCTCTTACAGACCCGGGTCAAAGAACATCAAAGCCGATGCCCTGTCACGGATCCACGAAAAGGACGAAGCAACTCATGAACCTGGACGTATTCTGCCGGAGTCCTGTTTCCTCGCAGCTATTCGCTGGGAAGTACAAGAGGACTTAGACGAGGCTTTACGCACCGAACCCAGCCCGGTGGAATGTCCGGAGGGGAAACAATACGTGCCCGTATCCCTTCGGGGGCGCATCCTACAGCTCGCACACGATACGCTGGGCACTGGCCACCCAGGTATTACACGCACAAGACACCTGATCTCTCAGCGTTACTGGTGGCCGTCCTGGGAGGATGACATCCGCGATTATGTGCTGGCGTGTTCCGTTTGTGCTCAGACCCGTACTCCCCGTGCACTTCCAGCAGGAGAACTCCTTCCCTTACCTGTTCCTCACCGGCCATGGACGCACCTCGCGGTTGACTTTGTGACAGATTTGCCCACATCCGGAGGTAATACTGTTGTTACAGTAATCGTAGATCGATTCTCTAAAATGTGCCGTCTCATTCCTTGCCCCAAATTACCCACTGCCATGGATACAGCTCTTAACCTCTTCCATTACGTATTCCGTATTTATGGTTTACCCGAGGATATCGTCTCAGATAGAGGGACACAGTTTACGTCTCGAGTCTGGAAGCAGTTCTGCAAACTCCTTGGCATTACTGTTAGTCTGACTTCAGGCCACCACCCCCAGTCTAACGGAGAGGTTGAGCGTTACAATCAGGAGTTAGGGAGGTTTCTCCGACAGTACTGCGTTTCTCAACACGACTGGCATAAATACCTCCCGTGGGCAGAGTATGCTCGGAATTCTATTGTACACTCCGCGACCAAACTCACGCCCTTTCAATGTGTATATGGTTACCAACCTGCATTTTTCCCGTGGGACAAAACACCAGCTGATGTCCCAGCCCTAGACGAGTGGTTTAAACACAGCGCCCGTACCTGGGAGCTGGCGCATGTACACTTGCGGCGCGCTCTACACACACGCCGGCTCAAAGCAAACCGTCGTCGTCTCCCCGCGTTGATTTATCACCCGGGACAGAGAGTATGGCTGTCGACACGGAACCTTAACTTGAAGCAACGATGTAAAAAACTCAGTCCACGGTACATCGGTCCGTTTAAAGTGCTCAGCAGAGTTAACGCAGTTACCTACAAGCTTCTTTTGCCGTCACATTACCGTATTAACCCTGTCTTCCACGTCTCTCTCCTGAAACCGGTTCACTACAGTCCATTCACCGTACCCCCTGTGTATGATAAACCTCCGGACCCTCTGGAGATCGACGGTCGTCCAGCATACATCGTCCGAGAGCTTTTGGAGTCCCGACGCCGGCGAGGTGGTCTGCAATATCTGGTGGATTGGGAGGGATATGGCCCCGAGGAACGGGCCTGGATTCCAGCGAGGGATGTCCTCTGCCCCACGATGATTGCGGATTTCCACGCTACACATCCTAACTTTCCTGCCCCCCGGCGTCGCGGTCGCCCCCCGGCACGTCGTAGAGCGTCAGGTGCCGCTCCTTTGCGGGGGGGTACTGTCAGGAATGCCACCTGATCTTTCTTAATCAACCTCACCTGCCCCTCATTACCACGCCCCCTTCAGCCTTACTTAAGCACTTCACCAGCACATCTCAGTTGCGAAGTATTGCCGACTCATGCCGCGTACCAAGCCTTTCTATATCCTGTCTGCTCTCCTGTGTCCTGACCCTCGCTTACGTCCCCGATCTTGTCTCCTGCCTAATCCCTCTGTACCTCCTGACTTCTGCTCCCCCGGTATGACCCTGGACCGTCCTGACCACGCCAAGAAAACGCTGTTACTACTGATCCTAGTACTCGTGATTCACCTGCCTGTGTTTGTACCAGCGTCTCATTTCAATAAAAGCGGTGTTCTTCCGCATTTGGATCCCTCTCTGCCTGTTCAATACGTTACACTTAACACCGACTTAACAGCCCTTCTAGCCTGTAGAGCAGGTAAGGGAAATGAGTAAGTAGGTCCGGCTGCAGGCCTAATGGGCACATCAAACATGTAGGGAGTCTAAAACATGATCAGGCGCCTTCCAGGTTTTAGAAGTTGAAGGAAAGCGCAATGTCCCAATAACGTCACTATAGAAAGCTGCAGACAGAGGGATGTCGTCAAAGGGTGGCGTGGCCGGGGAGATGCCGTCAGAGGGCGGCGTGGCAGGCGGTACATCTGGCTGGGCAGCCTCTAAGTCAAGCTTGTTATCGGGCTGAATGGCCTCAGAATCAAACTGGACGTCAGACTGGGCAGTTTTGGGGTCAGGCCGGGCATCGGACAGGACAGCTTCCGGGTCAGGCTGGGCATCGGACAGCCTCTGGGTCAGGTTGCGCATCAGGCTGAATAGCCTCTGGGTCAAGCAAGCAGCATATCAAACTGGATAGCTTCAGGGTCAGGCAGTACAACAGGCTGAATAGCCTCAGAGTCAGGCCAGGCAGTATTTCTAGGGGTTAGTGCAGTCTTAGAGCTAACCCTCAGGCCCCTAACCCTCCCTACATAACCAATAGGGTCTACCTTGATGGGACATGAGGGTACGATGTTTAGGACAATAGCCTCCCCCAAAAGGATACTTGAACGGCTTTTCTTTCAACGTCAGGGTTTGAGACATAGTGTCAGCGACTGGGAAGGATTGGGTGGTGGTATCCACTGGGCTTAAATTTAAAGCAGACTCAGCATCCTTAAAGGACAGGGACTGCTAAGGGACTACAGTCATCAGGGGAGTCGCTGGCTCTAAGCCACTAACTGTATCTATCCTCTTAAACAAGGATCTCCATTTGGCAGATACATTAACAAATCTCTTCTTGTCTTGTAGAAAACCTCATACTGTTCATGATTCAACAGTCCCATGGGATAAAAGAAGGTTTGTCCATTCTGGTGCCTTACCCTGCAATCTAGATCTCATGAACACAATTAGGACATTCTTCGGGGGGCTGAGGGCACAATAAGTGTTGTAAGTATAGTTCACACTGCATTACAAACACATCTTTCAATACCCGAGTACTCACAGGGGCAAGCCATGAGTGAAGGCAGTGTATTAGGTCTACCTCTCTCATCCAAACATGACTGCAATTAATCTAATAATAACAGACAACGAGGATTAGCAGAATTCAACGGGGGATCGTCCAGAGACATTTTTAGTTCTCCAGCTGCGTCCTCAATTGGTGAGTCTATATGTAACACTGCAGAGTCAGGAGGCGGACACAATCACTGCAGAGAACTACATTTATTTAAATCAGAGGCGGGAGGAACTGGCCAACATTTATGACACGAGTTCGGCGTGGCATATTGATCAGACATTCAAACAAAACCCTACACAGAATCACACACTGACCCAAAGACAGCAAAAACCACTCAGACAACAGTAATAGAAAAGTAACAAATTCAAATCACAATGTCTGACAGAACTAACAAGCAAGACATACGGAGAACATCGGAAGAGCTTAACTAAATAAATATATCATACAGAGAGAACAACCAAACAGCACAGGCGAGATTGAAGACACATTACAACTAAACCAAAAAGACATAGTAGATACGGAGGACAAGTAAACAGCATGGACCAGACTAGAAAAGCATTTACTTACACCAACGTAGAAAACTCAACAAACAACCTGAGTAGACAAGGATGACACAGAGATACAAACTAGAAGCTCATATAGACTTTGACAACTCGAAACATGACTGATCATGGAAGCCCTAGAAACAGGAATAACAAGGAGTCAGGAGAACGAGACTACAGACACTCACGGCATGAACCAACCTAACAAAATAGACCCACAAGGAAAGCATGAACTCACACAGACTATATTACAAACTAATTACAGCACAAATAACTTAAACCAGGTTATATGAATAACATTGGGCAGGGTTTAACAAAAGGGGTGTGACAAATCATAACAATTCAACCAAAGGAAAACTAAGGAGGGAACGAAGGCAGGATACCCACAAAGGGGGTGGAGCTAAACGTTACACAAACAAGGAAGTAAACTAGAAACAGGTGAATACAATAACGAGTGGCAGAGAAAGAAACTAGGAGGTGTGACAACTGAAACCAAAACATCAAGCACATGGTGAACGACAACCAGGAAGTGATGGACAGGTGGGGGAGGAGCCATATGTGAAACTGGTCTTCCTCAGTAGTTCTACACTCTGTCAGTTCTGACCTCAGAATAAGTACTGAAATCAGAGTTCTGAATTCTCTTCTTCTTGGAGTGTTTCTGTCCTCCAGTCAGGACGTTCAGTGAGGTGTAACAAACCTCATCTCCTCCAGCCTGCTGTGGTGTTAAAATCATTTAATTTTAGTCGTGTTACAATCCAAACGTTCATTAAAGAAAATGTATATGTGTGTGTATCCACACGTATTTTTCACAGTACCTCCTCAGTATGGCGATGTTTATGGATCTGTGATTGGACATTACACTTCTGTTCAATTTCTGCTGCTGTAATCAGTAAAGAAATAACAATTAATCACAGTTACATTAAAGGTGCACTCTGGAGCACAGGGACACACACACTGACTAGGATGGTAATTCTATAACAAACACATGGTGTGATATTACATTATAACAGATTAATTAAAGTTTTTGATAACTTAGTTTGAGATGAATTGGTGTCAGTAAGACAGAAATGCACACAAATGGAGACTGATTGAGTACCTGTATGTCTCTTGTGACAGTGACAGAAGACACAGGTGGAGGAGATGAGTGAGGAGAGGAGAACACACACAGGACACACAGTGATCAGCAGCGTCCAGCAGACACCACACTCTGGTACAGGAGGGGTGGAGTTCATGAAGACACTACAGTCTAGTTCAGGGGGGTCTTTAAAATCAAAGAGGAAGAAGTACAAATATATTATTAAAGTTGAAGAACTTTAAAAATATGAAACAGAACTCACAAATGGATTAATTGTGCATGTCTAGTTCATGTTTTCATATTTAAGTAAATAAAATCTTTTGGTTTAATTCTTAGAAATGTGAGAAATCTACTGATTCAATAACTAAACTCAGTCATATTTACTATTCAATAACTAAACTCAGTCATATTTACATATTTACTATTTACTTGTTTACTATATTTATATAGTAAATGATGCAAAAAAAATCAGAATGTTTGAGTGATTTTTACATATTCAATAACTAAACTCAGTCATATTTACATATTTACTATTTACTTGTTTACTATATTTATATAGTAAATGATGCAAAAAAAATCAGAATGTTTGAGTGATTTAATAATTCTAGTAAACAAACAAGTAATCTCACTACAGAATCATCAGATTAAACTGAGTAATCTTACCAAGGAGTGAAAGTCGTATAGTTCTGTTACCATAATAATAAATATCCTGAGAGATTATAACTCCATTTTCATCTTTAGTAATGTTCTTCATGTGTAGAGCGCAGTAGTACAGACCCAACACTGACTCACTCATGTTCTTCACCAGTAGGTCATGAGTTTGGTTGGAGGGATTCCACACTAAAGAGTAACGAGGATTAAACCAGTCACTCAATGATATAATCAGAGGAGGATGATTCTCATTGGTGCTGTTTCTAATCCACACTGTATTAAGTCCTTTCTCCCAAACACAGTCACCGTGGAGAGTGATGTTTTCTCCTCGTCTGACTCTCATCTCCACGTCTGCTCCAGAGATCTTCTGACTGGAGAACAACACACCTACTGAAAACATTTAGTGTAAAACAAGGAAGGAGATCTTCAACAGAAACAGACACAACTGTGTGTAAAGTAATGAGGTACGATACAGTAGGTGAGAAGTTCACGTACACGTGAGGGTGATGAGAACGGCTCTTTGTCTCTCCATTTCAGAGACTTGTGCTGAGTGGCTGATGGTGGTGAGGGTCTATGATGCGGATGTTTGTTCTGTGATCTGATTGGTCCACGTCAATGGAACATTTTTGTCTACAGTGGGTATGGTGGAAATATGTGGTTTAGGTGAATTGTATCAGTGGAAAACTCTGTTAGACAGGAAATATCATAATGGACACCACACAATAATCGAAAAAGGTTGAAAAGCCTGTCATCATGCCATCAAGATTTACACAAACAAAATACATGAAACCTATTGGGTACCGTTACATCTTTGAAGCTTATATGTGACTGGTCAACATCTTGATCTTCTCTGCTCTCAACATTAAACAGTTTTCATTCTCTCATTTGTCACATCACCTTTCACTTTGCTTTCAACTCTGTACAAAGAATAATTTTTAGTAGCAGCATAAACACCAGGAAATGAAGAACAGTTAAAGTTCCTTGAAGCTTCTTTAGGACCAGTTCACTCAGACCAGAATCTTCTGGCTGAAACCTTCACTTTTAACTCTTGAGTCCATCTTTCTGAAGCATCAGTATGTCTCATTAGATGCTGATGTGTAGCTATGGAAGTCTGTTTATTACACTAGCAACAAACCCCTCAAACAGACAAGCAGGGAACAACACAGACACGAGGAGCAGGAAACCTGGAGTGATAGTTAGAGAGGGGGCGTGACATGATATCTGAGTTCTTATCACCAAAACCCTAATAACACCCGCCCATCAGACCTGTCAATCACTAATATCTCCACCCAGCACAGAGTTCAGTCTCACTATCATGCTCTGAACTCTCCTCCAAGTACTGAAACCTCAGGTTTTAAGGGCCGAGTTCACTTATATCAGTAACATGCCAAAAACACCACAGATTAAAATATAATTGATTTGGAACTATTGTCACTCTTAAAATACATCACAACTGGGAAAATAACCCTTAAAATGACCTTTTCTGATATATACACTCTGCATTACAGCTCTGAGTGATAGCTGGTGTAATTGGTGGCAACTTCTCTATTTCTTTTATTCTTATGAACAAATGATAAAACTCATTCATATAGAAGAAGGTGATCCGTATAATGATGTTAACCTTTGTTGTCTCTTTGTCTCCACCTCTGGTCAGGAGTGGAAATGCAGCACACCAGATACTCATTGATTGTTACTCACAGTTGGTTTTAATGTGCTAGCATTTGCTTATCTTATTATTTCATGATTTTGATTTGTGTGTGTGTGTGTGTGTGTGTGTGTGTGTGAGTGTGTGTGTTTGGGGGGGTTATTAGCAGAAGATTAAGTATTTTGATGTGCTGCATCAGCAGTTTTATATTTGTCATTATCTCTCATTCACCAGTTTTGCATAGACGCTCACCTGGACACATTTGACATTGGCTAAAAGAAACAAAGCAACTGTGCAACTGATTCTGGGTCAGTTTTACCACTCTACCCATGCCTGAAATGTAAGTCTATCTAATCAAAGACAGATCTGAGATCAGTGATAGAGGACAGTGTACTGTGTTCTGGTACTGGTCTGAGCTGCAGGGTCTCAGTGTTGGTTTCCTGTGTTAATTTGCAGGAACTCTGCTGTTCACAAACTCTCAGACACTCACACAAACATACCCACCCACACACATGCACACACACACACACACACACACACACACACACACACACACACACACACATTTGTCTCACACAAATGCGCAGGTACACTGTAGGGGTTCAAACATCTAATCAATATATGAATAGACATGTTCATTTGTAGTGTAAGAGAGCTGTCAGAACTCAGGACTGTCAAACCTGCAACTAAAATTGTTTTATTTTGAGCAGAACCTTTATTTGTATGACTGAAATGTAATTGTTTGTGTGCATATGTGTATAAAGTGGGTGTGCACACTGACAGTGATGAACTAATCATAACTAAATGTATAAAAGTGTGTGTGCACACTGAAAGTGATGAACTAATCATAACTAAATGTATAAAAGTGTGTGTGCACACTGACAGTGACGAACTAATCATAACTAAATGTATTAAAGTGTGTTTGCACACTGACAGTGGTGAACTAATCATAACTAAATGTATTAAAGTGTGTGTGCACACTGACAGTGATGAACTAATCATAACTAAATGTATTAAAGTGTGTGTGCACACTGACAGTGGTGAACTAATCATAACTAAATGTATTAAAGTGTGTGTGCACACAGACAGTGGTGAACTAATCATAACTAAATGTATTAAAGCAGGGCGATCGAAGGAAGTGTGGGTAGATCGCATGACTTTAAAAAGTAGTGGATGAATGAAAGGCTATCGTCCATCTGCACTGATGGTTGTATTTTGATTGATGGTAGCCAATCTGACATCTAGGGTTTGACTTTCTGACTTGATCATTTTTTAAGTAGCTCGCAAGCTGAAAACTTGTGGGCACCCCTCTATTAAAGTGTGTGTGCACACTAACAGTGGTGAACTAATCATAACTAAATGTATTAAAGTGTATGTGCACACTGACAGTGATGAACTAATCATAACTAAATGTATTAAAGTGTGTGTGCACACTGACAGTGATGAACTAATCATAACTAAATGTATTAAAGTGTATGTGCACACTGACAGTGATGAACAAATCATAACTAAATGTATTAAAGTGTATGTGCACACTGACAGTGATGAACTAATCATAACTAAATGTATTAAAGTGTGTGTGTACACTGACAGTGATGAACTAATCATAACTAAATGTATTAAAGTGTGTGTGCACACTGACAGTGGTGAACTAATCATAACTAAATGTATTAAAGTGTATGTGCACACTGACAGTGATGAACAAATCATAACTAAATGTATTAAAGTGTATGTGCACACTAACAGTGGTGTGTGAGCCTCCCCCACCCTGAGAGTTTGTGAACAACAGAGTTCCTGCAAATTAACACAGGAAACCAACACTGAGACCCTGCAGCTCAGACCAGTACCAGAGCACAGCACACTGTCCTCTATCACTGATCTCAGATCTGTTTCATACTTGATAGATGGGTCTTTCAGGCCTTGTTAAATTATTTAAACTGATCCAGGATCTCATTTAATCATTAGATAGAACTTGTGAGTAAACAGCACATGAATGTTTGCATGCACACACACGCATACACACTCACACATACATACTTGCGCACAGCCCCGTCGACAGGGGGGGACAACCGGGTCTGTTGTCCCGGGCCCTAGGGTTAGAGCCCTAGCAATTTTTTTTTTTTTTTAAGTCTATAATTTTTAAATAATCTTGAAATCTTTCATTAATATAAAATTATGTACTCATAATAAGCTCAATGGCTCAAATATATATGTTTTTTACCTATCTGCATATTTTCCATTAAGTGCATACACCCCCGCCTCCCACTGGAAAATGGTTTGATCCAGCACCGACCGTAGCCGGCTGGTACTGGCCCAACAGCGGGAAATACAGTGGTGGATAGTTAAAGTAAATACAGAAATCTGGAGCGCAGAAAAGAAAGGAAAAACATTTACCTGACGAATTTTAAAGTTGCATTGTGTTCCAGGTTTGAAAAGAGCTGGAATTTAGGCTAAAGTACTTGAAAATGCTTGAAATTGTAACTACTTCGTTTCACAACAAATAGCTGTCTGACTGAACAGTTCTCGTGAAGACGTTAAGATTGGGCGTTTTGAAAATAAACAACCATTAAATAATGTGATAAAAAGCGAATTATTTCGAATCATTTCGAGTTGATGTATAAATATTTAACGGGACTTCTTATGGTTTTCTTTTAACAATAGCTTTCTCCTTGCCACTCTTCCATAAAGACCACATTTGTGTAGTGCACGACTAATCGTTGTCCTGTGGACAGTTTCCCCCACCTGAGCTGTGGCTCTCTGCATTTCATCCAGAGTCACCATGGGCCTCTTGGCTGCCTCTCTGATCAGTGATCTCCTTGTTCGGCCTGTAAGTTTAGGTGGACGGCCTTGTCTTGGCAGGTTTACTGTGGTGCCATACTCTTTCCATTTCCGGATGATGGATTGAACAGTGCTCCGTGAGATGTTCAAAGCTTGGGAAATCTTTTTATAACCTAAGCCTGCTTTAAACTTCACCAAAACCATATTCCTAACCTGTCTGGTGTGTTCTTTGGACTTCATGATGCTGTTTGCTCCCCAATATTCTCCTAACCAACATCGAGGCCGTCACGGAGCAGCTGTATTTGTACTGAGATTAGATTACACACAGGTGGACCCTTTTGAGTCATTAGCAGTCATCAGGCAACTTCTGAATGCAATTGGTTGCACTCAGGGAAAATGGGGCTGAATACTTTTGCACGTCACACTTATTAGTTTTTTATTTGTAAAAAATGTTTTGATTCATGTATAATTTTCCTTCCACTTCACAATTGTATACCACTTTGTGTTGGTCTTTCACATTAAATTCCAGTGAAATATATTTATGTTTGTGGTTGTAATGTGACAAAATATGGAAAAGTTCAAGGGGTATGAATACTTTTGCAACCCACTGTATAAGCTTTAAAGATATAACAGTAACCGATAGGTTTCATGTATTTTGTTTGTGTAAACCTTAGTGGCATTTTATTGAAAACAGCTATGTTAACATCAACCTTTTTCGATTATTATTATTATGTTATAATGTGTGTGTGTATGTGTGTGTGTGTGTGTGTGTGTGTCCATTATGATGTTTCCTGACCAACAGAGAAATTTCCACTCATACAATTCACCTCAACCACAGATTTCAACCACACCTACTGTAGACAAAAACAGTTCCATTGACGTGGACCAATCAAATCACAGAACAAACATCCGAGTCATAGACCCTCACCGCCATCAGCCACTCAGCACCAGTCTCTGAGATGGAGAGACCAAGAGTCGTTCTCATCACCCTCACATGTACGTGAACTTCTCACATACTGTATTGTACCTCATTACTTTCTGTTGAAGATCTCCTTCCTTGATTTACACTAAATGTTTTCTGTAGGTGTGTTGTTCTCCAGTCAGAAGATCTCTGGAGCAGACGTGGAGATGAGAGTCAGACGAGGAGAAAACATCACTCTCCACGGTGACTGTGTTTGGGAGAAAGGTCTTAATCCAGTGTGGATTAGAAACTGCTCTTGGGACAATCAGCCTGTCATTATATTGTAGCGACTACTACTCCTCGCAGCGAATTCCCTAACAGACAGGCACTTGGCCACTCAGAGAGTTTTAGCCCTTTAAGTGACACTGGGGGAGCGGCGCCTGCGCGCGCCAGGGGAGGAGAAGAAAACAGTGCCATGTTTTGAGTTGCGTGGAAAATAAAGTTTCCCTCTTCAGGATTTTCTGGATTAAGCGGTTTCTGCCTCGTTTCCCGAACCCGCTTCAGTGGTGACCCCGACGTCTTTTCGGACGATTGAACAACGGCACCGCCTCCAGAGTGGTGAGTTTTCTTCAAGACCCTCCGGAGGACGATAAGTATGAAGCCCTTAAGTCGCTGCTCCTACAAATTTTCGAGCTGTCAGAGTCGGAGCGTGCCCACAGGCTTCTTTGGCTGTCTGGTTTAGCCGACGTTCCAGTAGCCTGCTTGTCCTGACGGACGCAGTCTCGGGGCGTCATTCCCTCTGCGATACAGGCGCTCAGTTGAGCATTCTGCCCGCCTCCGAGATGGACATGAGGTCAGGCCATGCTGGCCCCGCCCTTGAGGCCGCCAACGGGAGCTCTATTCCCACGTACGGCCAACGGTCAGTGCCACTGTGCTTCGGTGGGCAGCGGTTCACATGGCCTTTTGTGCTGGCGAAGGTTTCCACTCCCCTCTTAGGTGCCGATTTCCTGTGTGCCAACAGCTTGCTGGTTGATATTAGGAACAGACGCCTCGTGAATACAGAGACTTTCAGCTCTCTCCCATGCTCGCTCAGGCGTTTTAGCTCCTCTGTCCTGTCGGGTGCGTTCTCTGTCTCGGACGATTTCTCACGTCTCCTCGCGGAGTTTCCTGGTCTAACGGAACCCACGTTTTCTTCGGACAGCAGCAGGCATGGGGTTGAGCATCACATCGCGACCTCGGGCCCACCTGTTCACGCTCGTGCTAGACGTTTGGACCCCGCCAAGCTCGCAATAGCGAGTGCTGAGTTTGGGACGATGGAGCGCCTGGGTATTGTGCGTAGGTCTGACAGCCCCTGGGCCTCGCCGCTGCACATTGTCGAGAAACCAGGCGGCGGCCGGCGCCCTTGCGGTGACTACGCCACCAACGACGCCACCACTCCTGATCGCTCTCCTGTTCCTCATGTGCAGGATTTTTCTACCTGTCTGGCCGGAAAAGTCATATTTTCAAAGGTGGACTTAGTCCGTGGCTACCACCAGGTCCCCGTGAATCCCGCGGACATTCCGAAGATGGCAGTGATCACTCCTTTCGGCCTGTTTGAGTTCCTCCGCATGCCTTTTGGCCTCAAAAATGCTGCCCAGACATTCCAGCGTCTCATGGACAGTGTCCTGCGGGATTTGCCTTTCCTTTTTGTCTACCTGGATGACATTTTGGTGGCCAGCGCCTCAAGGTCGGAGCACCTGCGGCACCTCAGGCTCCTGTTCGAGCGTCTCAGCCAGCATGGCCTGATGATCAACCCGTCGAAGTGCCAGTTCGGACTTCACCTTATTGATTTTCTTGGCCACCGCATGTCCAAGGCCGGTGTTGTTCCACTCCCTACTAAGGTGGAAGCTATCCAGCGTTTCGCCCGTCCGCTTACGATTAAGGCCCTGCAGGAGTTCCTGGGAATGGTGAACTTCTATCACCGTTTCATCCCATGAGCAGCCGGCCTCATGCACCCTCTCTACATGGCCCTCAAAGGCAAGGCCACCAAGCACACGGTGGATTGGACTAGTGAGCGGCTCCTGGCTTTTGACGCAGCTAAGCGCGCATTAGCGGATGTCACTTTGTTGGCGCACCCCTCTCCTGATGCGCCCATCGCCATCACCACAGACGCGTCGGATTACGCTGTGGGCGCGGTGCATGAGCAGTGGGTCGTATGGGGCTTGGCAGCCCTTGGCATTCTTCAGTCGCCAGCTCCGCCCCGCCGAGCGCAAATACAGCACGTTTGACAGCGAGCTACTCGCCCTGTACCTGGCCGTGCGACATTTTCGTTTTCTTCTGGAAGGCCGCCCGTTTACTGCGTTTGTGGACCACAAGCCATTGGCATTTGCGATGGCTAAGGTTTTTGAACCGTGGTCTGCTCGTCAGCAGCGTCAGCTGGCCTTAATCTCGAAGTTCACCACGAACATCCAGCACGTTGCAGGGAAAGACAACTTGGTGGCCGACTGCCTCTCTCGTGGGGTCGTCGGTGTCGTGCACCTCGGCATCGACTACTCCCGTATGGCAGCAGACCAGGCGTCGGACCCGGAGGTCCAGGCCTACAGGACGGCAATCACCGGCCTGCAGTTGGCGGGCGTTCCCTTTAGTGATGCAGGTGTGACGCTCCTCTGCGACGTGTCCATGGGCCGGCCTAGGCCTATTGTCCCCGCCCGCTGGCGCAAGCTGGTTTTTGATTCTATACACGGTCTCTCACACCCCGGCAGGAGGGCGTCGCAGAAGCAAGGTGCACATACACGTTAAGGCCCCGCTGGATTTGTTTCCTGTGCCGGAGCGGCCACGTGCATGTGGATTTAGTGGGGCCTCTGCCACTATCCCGTGGTTTCTCTCACCTCCTCACCGTCGTCGACAGGACCACAAGGTGGCCGGAAGCCATACCGTTGTCCTCCACTACGACCTCGGAAGTGGCCTGGGTGTTTATTAGCGTGTGGGTCGCACGGTTTGGCATCCCGTCGGATATGTCCTCAGACCGCGGGCCTCAGTTCACTTCTGCCCTCTGGAACGGCGTGGCTGAGGGCCTCGGAGTACACTTGCACCGCAAGACGGCCTACCATCCCCAGGCCAACGGGCTTTGTGAGCGTTTTCATCGCTCTATGAAAGCTGCGCTCCGGGCCAGCCTCCGGGACGGCAATTGGGTGGATAGGCTCCACTGGGTCATGCTGGGCCTCAGGTCGTCCCCTAAAGAGGATCTCCAGGCTTCGTCGGCCGAACTCGTCTATGGCCAGCCCTTGTGGGTCCCCGGGGATTTTCTCCCTTGTCCTACTGCTCCGTGGTCTACCGGCCACCAGCGGCAGGCCCTTCGTGAGTTCTCGGGTGCTTTTGTCCCCGTGCCCACCTCTCAGCATGGCCTACAGCGGTCCCGTTTTTCACCTTCCTTGCGTGCTGCTAAGTTTGTGTTCATACGGCATGATGCGCACCGCAGTCCCCTCCGCCCGGTCTACGACGACCCTTTCCGAGTGCTGGAGCCGGGGGACAAGTTCTTTAAGGTGGACATCGGAGGCGTCCCTGAGAGCGTTTCGGTGGACCGTCTGAAGCCGGCCCACTTGGACTTGGATGGTGCTGTGGTGACGGCACGTCCAGCGAGCCGTGGGCGGCCCCCGGTCGTTGGTCGTGCCCGCCCTAATGGTCAACCGGCCTGTGCATCTGCCCCACCGGCGGGTGGTGTGAGCCGGTCTGGGCGGTTGATTCGTCCCCCTCGCCGGATGGACATGTCTGTTTTTGTGAATTCTGGGGGGGGCGTGTGTAGCGACTACCACTCCTCGCAGCGAATTCCCTAACAGACAGGCACTTGGCCACTCAGGGAGTTTTAGCCCTTTAAGTGTCACTGGGGGAGCGGCGCCTGCGCGCGCCAGGGGAGGGGGAGAAAACAGTGCCATGTTTTGAGTTGCGTGGAAAATAAAGTTTCCCTCTTCGGGATTTTCTGGATTAAGCGGTTTCTGCCTCGTTTCCCGAACCCGCTTCAATATCACCTATAGAGCTGATAGTGAAACCCCACAATCATTACTCTTTTGTGTGGAATCCCACCAACCAAACTCATGACCTGCTGGTGAAGAACATGAGTGAGTCAGTGCTGGGTCTGTACTACTGCGCTCTACATATGAAGAACATTACTAAAGATGAAAATGGAGTTATAATCCTTAAGGATGTTTATTATTATGGAAACAGAACTACACAACTTTCCCTCCACGGTAAGATTTCTCAGTTTGATCTGATGATTCTGTAGTGAGTTAACACACAATTATTTATTCGTTAATAATTATTATTTTAATTACTTTTTTGTCCATATTTCTAAGTGTAAAACAATAAAGAGTTTGGGTATATATGGATATTAATGTGAAATATGCAAAATGACAAGTTTTGTATTTGTGAACTCTTGCTAACTCCTATTTTTAAAGTTGTCCAACATAAATAATATAGTTTCACTTCCTCTTTGATTTCAGACCCTGGTTCTGACACCCCCCACCCCACCTCCACCTCCACCCCTCCTGTACCAGAGTGTGGTGTCTACTGGACGCTGCTGATCACTGTGTATCCTGCGTGTGTTCTCCTCTCCTCACTCCTCTCCTCCATCTGTGTCTACTACCACTGCCATAACAAACCAACAGGTACTGAATCACACAAAAAAAAAGAAAGTTACAGTCCGAACGGTTTGGGTGGTCAGGCGATGGTCGATGGCGGTATGGCACTGCGGCCACCAGAGGAAGCTAATGGTCATGGTCTGGTGGTTAGGGACCTGAGGCCATGACTGAGGTGCCCTTGAGCAAGGCACCTAACCCCAACTGCTCCCCGGGCGCCGGTTTGGGCTGCCCACCACTCTGGGCATGTGTGATCCACAGCCCCCTAGTAATCATTAGTGTGTGTGTTAACTGCACAGATGGGTAAATGCGGAGGACAAAATTCAATTGAGGTGAAAATAACAATTGACAAATATGGAAAATAAACACTCTCACTCCTATAACAGGTACTGTATCACACACTCACTCCTATAACAGGTTGTGTATCACACACTCACTCCTATAATAGGTTGTGTATCACACACTCACTCCTATAACAGGTACTGTATCACACACTCACTCCTATAACAGGTACTTCATCACACACTCACTTCTATAACAGTTAATATATCACACTCTCACTCATAACAGGTAGTGTGTCACACTCTTCACTCATAACAGGTAGTGTGTCACACTCTCACTCATACCAGGTACTGTATCACACTCACTCCTATAACAGGTACTATATCACACTCTCACTCATAACAGGTACTGTATCACACTCTCACTCCTATAACAGGTACTATATCACACTCACTCATAACAGGTACTGTATCACACTCTCACTCCTTTAATAGGTTGTGTGTCAGACTTGAGTTGTTGAGTGTTTTTGTAAACCACAGCTTTATTGAAACGCCATCTTGGCAGTATCACATGACCATGCTCCATCAAGGATTGATGATGTCATCATATTTAAGTCTAAGCGCTGAACGTAGGAACTGCAGAATGACAGGAGCATATCAACATGCAGCTTCAGATGCTGTTTCGCCATTCACCACTGGGGGCACTGTTGTGTATTATTTTATCCTAATATTATTAACATTATGTTTTCATACAACCAACTGATGATAATATGTTTTTCTTTTCTCAGGATTCAAAAGAAGAAAAGAAAATATATTTCAGGCAGGTGTTCAGGTAGACACTGCAGTTATATTCAGAGAACATTATAACCTGTCCCCAGTTACTGATGCATTCACCCCCTCCCCCCTCTGTCTGTAGGTCTCTCCCTCTCTGTCTCTTCCTCTCTCTCTCTATCAGGTGAGCTGTGTTGAGGGGCATCAGTGGAATGTTAATGGGAAGATCTGTTACCACACTGAAATCTCCTACACACCTCTGAGATCTACACTCAAATCAGATTAAATCCGATTAAATCACACTGGCACAGATTAAAACGTAAAGCCCCAGTCCTAACAATGCATGTTGGTAATTCATGCGTTGATTAATGACAATGTTGTGATGTTAGCAGCAGTTTAGAGTCAACTAATTAAAAGGATTGTCCAAATCGATCTGTACAAGTGACTCATTTTTAATCATGTTCATTGATTTTGATAATGTTTGCATTGGTCGATGGTTAATCCAAAAATGAAGTGAAACAAAAATAACAAAATAATTCACAAAGTAAACAAATACAAACTGGGAAATCCAGAAATTCAGGGAGTCCAGGAACATAATCTGACTCCCCTGATCTGATTGGATGAGAGCTGAATATGGACGTTAACCTGACTCCACTTATCTGTTTGGATGAGAGCTGAATAGGGGTGTTAACCTGAGTCCCCAGATCTAATTGGATGAGAGCTGTGGTCTTATGACCAGATCAGCAATCATACTTGTTCTACAAACTTCCATGTGGTCAGATGACCAAATCAAGCATAATGTAGCATCTGAAGCTCAAATTAACAGAAAACCCAGTCATCTGCACTCTAAATTACATTCGCACAAAATAGAAATCTAAGGCGAAGTTACTAGGGTTTTTGATTGGTTTATGATTGGTTCATCGGGGGGTGGATAGAATGGCATTGTTCCTTATGCAGAATTGGCACTCTATAGGGCCTTTATACACAACAGGCACCAAACCACTTACTGCTTCACCTGTCCGTCTCTGCTTCTCATATGACAGGACCAAACCACTTTCACAGCTGGTAAAACCACTTACACATGGAAGTTATGCTTGTGTATTTCAACCAAAGGGGAGAACAGACATTTCAGCACCATGGACAGTGCCAGAGAGCCTCTGTCTTATACTTGTCCACAAACAAAACTCCTGAGATGTAAAACGATTTCACTACCAGAGGGTTGATGGTGGCTGGTTTAGGGAAATCTATTCAAGCCAAATTCAAGCCAATATATATATATATATATATATATATATATATATATATATATATATATATATATATATATATATATATATATATATATGTTTTTTTTCTCATTAAGGTACAACATACCAGCTGATTTGCTGACACACATGCGGGACTTAGGATTTAGCTGGATGGCCATATCTCGAATGTTATCTGTAAACATTCGAACACTCTACAACCACAGGGCACAGCTTGGTTTAGTGGACTATGGAAATTTCACCAACATACCAAATGATGATCTCGATCATCTTATTACTGAGATTCTCAGACAAACCCCTGGTGCAGCAGAGACTTACATCACTGGCAGTTTGAGAGGGAGAAGAATTAGAGTTCAGCGATGGCGAGTGCGAGAGCGTTTAAGAATAATTGATCCAGTGGGTAGAGCCTTAAGGGCTGGAAGGACAATTCAAAGGAGGGTCTACGATGTCTCTGTCCCAAATCAACTCTGGCATGTGCTGGTTGATTAACATTACAGTTAATTCCCATTAGCAGGTTAATAAAACAATTTCAAAATATTTATGCAAGGGGTCATTGTGGTCATTCAATGAAAAAAAAAGACAATAACATTTTATAATACTTTTATTATTGGTATTCACTATCTGAGGCTATATTATTTACTCTGTAATACTGGAAAGGTTGATCTTGCTAATAAACTGACTGCCTTCAAATGGTGAATGAACAAAATTAAATAGAAAACAAATTATTTCTGTTTATTTACCCATTGTGACGCCAGGGGCGTCGGGACAGAGGCAGCCGGAGACGTGGGTTGGACAGAAGGTGGTTTATTATCCATGGCAACCAGTAATACTCCTAGCGCATACACAGCAAGTAATGCACGGTAAAGCTCGTAGCGCACACACTGTAGATGCACGGTAAAGCTCGTGGCGCATATACTGTGGATGCAAGGTGAAGCTCGTAGCGTACACACACGGTAGGGACGTGCTATCAACCAGAGACGCTCGTGTAGCGGCAATGTGCAGCACTGGACCAGACGACCTGCGGGCTTAAGAAGTGCAAAGTAAACAAGAAACAGGTGCTCAGTATGATGGTGATTGCGACTGTGGGAGTGGCTGCGTGCGCGGGGGTGTGTGCTGGGATCGGCTGCTGGCCGGGTTGCGCGCCCTCTGGTGGCGACCCGGCCCCCTCACCGTGACACCCATTTATTTACCTTTTCATTTGGTTTACTAGATTTTTTAAAAGTGATAAAAATCTGGCAGTTTTATTATAGGCTAACTGTTAAAATAAATAGAATTTTTTTTATTATGTAGATGCACATCAAATGTGGTTTATGACAATAATTTCTTCTTGTTGCAGGCATGTTGACACAAACCACAAATTAAATCCATGGGGATTTGTGTTTCATGGTGGAGTTGATGGCTACAGTCGCTGTATTATCTACCTGAGATGCTGCACAGACAACAGAGCATCAAATGCCTTACAACTTTTCCAGGGTGGTGTTGATTTGTTTGGACTCCCAGATCATGTCTGGGGTGATGCTGGTAGTGAGAATATTGACATTGCACATTTTATGATTGAGAATCGAGGGGCAAACAGAGGAAGTTTTATGGTTGGACGTAGTGTCCATAACCAAAGAATTGAACGGCTGTGGCGAGAACTAAACAGGGTTGAGTCAGCATACTTTAAAGACCTTTTTCACTTTATGGAAAATGCTGGAATTTTAGATAGCATTGACCCACTTCAAATTAGGGCTCTTCACCATGTTTATCTTCCAAGAATAAACAGATCTGTGAATGAGTTTGTTAGGCAGTGGAACTACCACAGCCTACGGACAATGGAAAGTAGCTCTCCATTGCAACTGTGGACAGATGGAATGCTTCAACATCCTGATCAAAGATTACTCAGTCAAGTGCATGTGCAACAACCATATGATCACTTCCAAGGGGATGCTGAGTTAAGAACAATTAATCCATTGGCCGATGACCAAAATCATGGGATAGAACTTTTTCTCACAGCGTGCAACCTGCTTCAAATACATGCATAGTATGCAAAGTAATTTTGGGTAGTTGACAGATAGACAGAACAGTAGTGTTACGTCCAGCTCCGCCCTCCTCCCTGGTCCCACCTAGTTTCCCCGGTTCTGTGCTTTCCCTTGTGTCTGTTCCGCCCCCGTCTTTAGTGCCCACACCTGAATCTCGTTTCACTCCCCTGTTCAGAGTATATCTTCCCTTCTGTTTCAGTCCTCCGTGTCGGTCATTGTGTGTAAGTGAATCCCTCCGTGCCTTCCTTGGTCTCTCCTGCTCTCTCACCTTAGTATTCATGTTCATGTGCTTTGTCTGGTCTCCTCTATTGTTGAATTATAACATGTCTATGTTTTCTTACTGCCTTGCCTTCCCCTTCATGATGTCTGTTCCATTTTAAAGTTGTTGTGTGTTTGTTTGTAAGTACTCCTTAGCCTACCTTGTCCTTCTCTACCTATTTTCTCAGTCTTGTCTTGTTAGCGGTTTTGTTTATGTTCCATGTTAGTTTTGATCTCCTTGCGTTGTCTTGCTATATCTGTGTTGTGTGGTTCATTCTGTGTTCCCTGTCCGCTGCCCAGTAATCCTGTTTAGTTTCCTAGGTCTCCCCGCCTCATATTCCCCTATGTGTGTTCATAGTTTCCCTGTAGTTCCTGTGTCCAGTTAGCTTATGTTTTGGTATTGTACTGGTTAGTCGTGGATGGTTGTACGTGGTTTCTTTACTGGGTAGTTCTGTTAGTCGGGTTCCAGTTTACTTTGTAGTTTCCTTGTGTCTGTTTTGATTCCTTTTATGTGTGCATCTTTAATAAACTATAGAAATTAAGAAAACCTGCAATTGCGTCACACCCACCCCCTTGAAACGTTACAAGTAGTATAAACTTATACAAAGCATTTTTTTTATTAATCAGTACTGTACTGTTTGCAACAGACGTATTTAGTAAATTACTAGTTCTTTGAGTTGTGCCCTTTATGTCAGCAATGGACAAGAATAGTCCCTAAGGCAAAAGTTGTATAAATGCTTAAAATACACATTTCTTTGATGACAACTAATGTCTGATATTATCTTATAAATATGTGGACTATGTATCATACATCAGAATATGTAAAGTATTTAGTTAACTCTACTGATGAAGACAAACCCTGTACTTTATAAATTCTTAAATACATTAATTTTGTGTAGTTTTTTTTGCAATGATCTAGATTACATTTACAGTCTGGTATGGAAATAGTCTATTCTAAATGCACTTAATGAATTCTTAAAGGACAATAAGACAAAGTTGAAACATAGAACCATTTATTTGTAGGAATGCTATACCATATTCTAAACAAAGGTAACTACAATGTCCTCTATAGCACAGCAAAAGACTCTGTCTGTCAGATTATGCTCATAGATTGTTTGAATAACCTGCTTATTATGACACATAGTTACACACAGCTGCTTAAAGCCATCTAGCAGTCCACTCAAATTGTATTTTTTATGTAACAAGATGGGACAAGTCACTTGAGGCAGGTATACAAAGAGAAAGGCCCTTTTTCACACTGACTATAAACAAGTTGCGCACCCCTGCCCGTCACACAAGTAAACTATAACCATGTTCTAATCAACTTAAAAGTCCACCAAGTGCACATAATTAAATCCGAAACACAAAATTCTGGCTTGAAATATATCTTGTAATGCAAAAAAAAATTTTACTTCACCTTTCTTCATGTTTTATATATTATTTGTTGAATTTCTGTATCAGACAACAGCAATATAAACAAACACAAAAAAAAACCCTGATAATTACTAAAGGTCTCCTCCATAAAATTACCTATCAAGCTCTTCCAAATCCTGGTGAATTGCGTATGGCAAAGTCCATGTTAGACTTGAAAGCAGTGTATACTGCATGAATTGGTATGCGAAGAATATTTTCGCATGTATTAGCCACTGGAAATTGGGAATGGGTGATGAACTCAATGCTTGGCTTTGGTGAAAACCCCAGTGCAGGAATGCTGTCACATCCAGTGAAGAAAACAAGAATATCCTCCAGAGAGACATCACTTTCGCCTATAAAACATAAAAGGAGAGTAACACACTTTAATGATTATGTCTACTGGTATTCTGATAAAGATGTTTTATCCCTGTGTAGTGATACCAAAGTGATGTAACAGTGACTAAACTCTTAAACATGAATTAGGTACTTCTTTATGAACTGACACTAATTTGAAAGAATGCTATTTGAATCTAACTAACAATAATCTCATGAATATAGTTATTAGCATCAAATGTTTATAAAGACCATAAATAATCCAGGTTAAACATAAATAGGCTATTATTCATGCACAATAGTCATAATGCCCACAATATGGTAGTGGATGTGCTCTGATTTGCTTTCAATGCTTTATTTGAAACTCTTAAATAACACATTGAAACTTACTTTACATTAAATTTTATGTAATTTCTTAGAATTCACAAAACATAAAAATTTTAAATTGTATTATTTAACCACTAATTGTGCCACTACAATGCCGCCAATAACGATGATAAAATGATACATAATGATGTCTTAAGTTTAAACTTCAAACTTACATTCCGCATCCTGAAGGTAGTCTTGCCAGAAAGCCAGGGTTCGGCACTCTTGATGGAATGCATTACTCCCTCTTTCAGAATGAATGATTTGAAAAAGATTCTCCACATCTGTTGCAGTTAAAGACATTTCACTCTTCACAAAAAGGCACTTCAATTGTAGAGGGTATCTTTGGACAGCATCCAGAACACAGAGAGAGGTTAGACCATCTCTGAACCTAGTAAAAAGGAAACAAATGTGTATTTTATTTGAACCGATGCAAAGTATAGTTTTAACATGTGGATAGAAATATCTATAGAATTCTGACAGGTGTACTATAAAATTAAACTGGTTTATCACTGTAAACAGTGATAACATAGTTTTTATGATAATAATTTAAAAGTAAGCTTTTCTCTTCACCTGCTTATCTTCCTCTATCTCTTGTAAGCTCACCAGACAAAAAAAGTTACATTTTGAGGTGACAGTAAATTTATACAACAGTGTCTACACTGAGTTGCTGGACTACCTGGTTTTACCTTTTGCTCACTATCTAACTGAGGAACAAAACATTCCTATCCCTGTATTCTAAGATGAGTATTTTCACGGGGATGCAGATGTGACTGATGATAATTATAAATATTAAGGAGCATTCACACATATGGACTGACCCACAAAACTCCCGCATTTGAATTATCTTAAAATATGTGGGTTTATTTAATAAAATATATGAACCATGAGTTAAATGGCAGGGAGAACATCAGCACAGGTCTTCGATGTAAGAGTGGCTAAACAATGATGCCTCCCACATCCAGAAAATCCATGCCAAATTGAATTACAGCTGTTTTATTTATTTATTTTTATTTTTGTCCAATTGGCTTATTTCAACCTTTTTCACCACCTCAAAAATAACTTGTATTTTTTTCTGGTATTACAGTATGTGGTCCAACAATAACATACCTTTCAAAAGGTGCACGGGTCCGCTGAAGAACATACCAGTGAGCCAAATCTGAAGCAGTCTCTTGTTTGTTTCCCAGTGTTATGTGAACACTGTGACCAGCAAGACTGATCAAACTGGCTGCCTGTGCAACTGCATTCTGTAGCTGGGATTCAGTCTCAGCCAGTATGATCTAAAAATATTAAAAGAAATAAAGTAGCAAACACACACACACACACACACACACACACATATATATATATATATATATATATATATATATATATATATATATATATATATATATATATATATATATATATATATACATACAGTATACACACAGTACTGTGCAAAAGTCTTAGGCACCTAAGCAGATTATTTAAATAATCTTTATTATTCATTTTTTTTATTTATCTTTTTATTTTTGTGTGTGTACAGAGACCACATATTATACGGGATGCAAGAACACATGAACAATAACAATAATTTGTTATGTTGAAGAAAGTAGTTGATATCTTGTGAGCTAGTTTGAAGAGGAAACTTTGGGACTATATGTCTTTTTGAGCCTCTAGCTTCAAACTGACTTCAATTTCATCACCAGCACAAATCTTTTAACAAAGTTAAGCACTGATTCATCAAATCAGGTACTGGGTGGTGATTACAAATGCAATCACATATCACATGTACAAAATCACTACTTACTTTTTACTGCTCTGTATGTATTTCTTCTAATATTAGTGTTTTTCTATGCAAATAACTGGTTTCTGCACAAATACATAGGCATTGGTTGTTCCTTTCAAGGTTCCATCTTGGCACTGTGAGAAGATTCTCTTGAGAGATTAAGAATTCCAACCAAGAGTACTTGCAACCACACATGAGGAGTATTAAATGCTGTCACACATGCTGTATTTATATATTTCATTTTTAAATAAGGGTGTAATTAGCAGTGACCTAACCCAGAGGTTATCACCTCTTTCAGGTGCAGTCATTAACCTTCTCAACAGGGTTCTAAAATGGAGCCTCAAAGAGGTTAACCAACATGTACATATGGAGTTAAAATTTGTATATATGCTTACCGACTGCACCTGTGACCTTGTTTCTTCATCAGCTATATGTTCAATTTTGACCTTTACATTGTCTGGCCCCTTTTGAAGACACTCATACAAGAGTTCAGACAGGAAACAAGGGCTTTGTCCCCCATGAGCAATTGACATTGCCATGATCTGACCAGCATAGAAGTATCCATTGTCTTTCATTGCTATGGATAAATTAAATAACACATCACATGTCAATGTTAGGGGCGGCACGGTGGTGTGGTGGTTAGCACTGTCGCCTCACAGCAAGGCGGTCTGGGTTCGATTCTCGGTCTTGGCTGCTCTGTGTGGAGTTTGCATGTTCTGCCTGTGTGGGTTTCCTCCGGGTACTCCGGTTTCCTACCACTGTCCAAAGACATGTATGGTAGGTTGATTGATCACTCTAAATTGCCCGTAGGTGTGAGTGCGTGCGTGCGTGTGTGTTGGCCATGCGGTGGACTGGCGACCTGCCCATGGTGTACCCTGCCTTCGCCCGGAGATGTTGGGATTGGCTCCAGCCTCCCCGTGACCCCGACTAGTGGGATTAAGTGGTTCAGATAATGGATGGATGTCAATGTTAACATTAAAAATAATGTCATAATGCCATATGTATAAGGGTTAGTTTTCGGCCATGATAACTGCTAATTTTGCTTTCTCAAAAAAGATTGATCAATACAAACACTGACAATTCCTAATTTTTCATACATATCATTGAAATAAATCTATGTATTGATACAAAAGAAATTGGAATGAAAGTGGTCTCTTACACTAATATAATTACTGTAAACACAATTACCTTTGGAGTTGCATGTAAGGACTTTAGCATTAGGTGGACCCTCAAAGATGCCAATTTTGTCCTTGATTTCATGTAGACACAAGCGAAAAAACTCCCGAGTAGGTCCTCCATTGTCCACAGCACCCTCAGATATTCCATAATCATCAGTAAATTTAACATCTACCTTCTTCTCGGGTAAAAAATTTGACCTGCCCATGGCTCTGGAAGCTCCATCCCACACATTTCGTCTTATGATATTGAAGCGTACAGTGCTGTCATTTGTTATTTTAGTAGCAATCTGCTCCATTATTCTCTCCAAGGTTATATTTAATTCCCTGAAAAATTAATAAAAAAATACATATTACTGTTCACACAATTACCTGCAGCTTGCTTACTTTTGTAGCTACACGTTTAGAAGTCAGTGCTAGCCTGCATTACAAATTGAATAATGGTATTTCATAAAATCTTTTCAACTCACTTCTCACTTATGCTGGAATCTAAAGACCTTGTTATGGCTTCCTGGAGATCAGCATCATCAGAGAGGTATTCATCCTCAAACAGGTCAAGGTATGTACTGCACATAAATAGCAACATTTTATAAAAGACATCATAAAGGTTCACATATAAAAACCAGTTGTATTAATACAGAACTAAGAACTACTAATGTTCTCGAATGAACAATGCATTACAGGTATTTAAAAAATAGGGGCACAGTAATCTAGTGCGAAGTTATAAATAAGGCCCTTCTTACAAAACTGAAATGTACAAACCTGTAGGATGTGCTGGATGAACTATTGCCAGATGCACTAGGTTGGGTGTGACCATAGGACACACCACAGGCTTTATCAGCAGAAAAACAATGTGCACCAGCACTATGATTGACAGCTGAATCAACCAATGAGCCATGGGCACTGGCACTGGAGATCACAGCACTTCCACTGGGCAAGGTGTCATTGTCATCAATAGTGATAACATGTGCAGTGGGCAAGGTGGTGGCATCAGCTGAGTTGGAAGGTGACTCAGTGCAAAGATCTTTGGTGGTGACACACCAGATAACTTCATCAATACCAGAAATGGATTTACTGCTGAGGGCCTCATCAGTGGACATGGCTGAGACACCCTCTATTGAAATGTCAGGCATGCTCTCCTCGACTGTAACAGCATGAAGAAATAGAAGATTAAAATTTTTAACCTGTGAGTAGCATCTAACTTATATGACAGTAACCATCTGAATTAATTTTGTGATTGTATAATTTACAAACAAGTATAGCATAAAAACAACTTCAATTAAATCTAAATGTGTCTTAAAATGCACTTTATATAACTATGTAAACGTGATGCAGAAACAAATACAAATCCAATGTCAATGAATCTGAAGTTTCATTATTTACAGTTGTGATCAAATTTATTCAACCCCCACTGAAATAAAGTGTTTTGGCCAGTTTGACATTGATTTTGATCATTTCAGTCATCTTATTTACAATTATATCAAAGAGGCACTTATAAATTAGACAAACATAACATAATATTTATGATGGAATAACCACAAATGTCTTTACTGTGCTCACATCATTATCAGTTTTATTCAACCCCCTAGTGACATTATTTTTTAGTACTTAGTACAACATCCTTTTCCAGTTATGACAGCTTTCAAGCGTGAAGCATAGCTTGACACAAGTGTCTTGCAGCGACCTATGGGTATCTTAGCCCATTCTTCATGGGCAAAAGCCTCCAGTTCAGTCACATTCTTAGGCTTGCGCACTGCAACTGCCTTCTTTAGGTCCCACCAGAGGTTCTCAATTGGATTTAAGTCTGGTGATTGCGATGGCCACTCTAGAATGTTCCAGCCTTTCATGTTCAACCATGCTCTAGTGGACTTGGATGTGTGCTTCGGATCATTGTCCTGTTGGAAGGTCCAACGTCTCCCAAGCCGCAGGTTTGTGACTGACTCCATCACATTTTCCTCCAAGATCTCCTGGTACTGAAGGGAATTCATGGTACCCTGCACACGTTGAAGCTTTCCTGTACCATTAGAAGCAAAACAGCCCCAAAGCATAATTGACCCCCCGCCATGCTTCACAGTAGGCAAGGTGTTCTTTTGTTCATAAGCCTGGTTCTTCCTTCTCCAAACATAGCGCTGGTCCATTGTCCCAAACAGTTCTAATTTAGTTTCATCTGACCACAGTACACTGTCCCAAAACCTTGACCTTGAAAAAAATGACTTTTGGCATACTGCAGTCGACTTTTCTTGTTCTTTGGAGTCAGCAAGGGGGTGCGTCTGGGTGTTCTGGCATGGAGGTCTTCGTTATGCAGTGCGCGCCTTATTGTCTGAGCTGAAACTTCAGTGCCCACATCTGACAGGTCTTTTTTCAGTTCCTTAGCAGTCACGCGGGGATTTTTCTCCACATTACGCTTCAGGTAGCGCACAGCAGTCGCGGTCAGGATCTTCTTTCTGCCACGACCAGGTAACGTTTCCACTGTGCCCTTTAACTTGAACTTGCGAATGATACTTCCGATAGTGTCTCTTGGAATATTTAACAACTTCGCAATCTTTTTATATCCATTGCCATTCTTGTGAAGAGCAATAACCTCTTCTCTTGTCTTCTGGGACCATTCTCTTGCCTTCACCATGCTTGTAAACACACCAGTAGATGTCTAGAAGGAGCTGAGTATCACAGTCCTTTTAAATCTGCCTAATTGGTGCTTATCATGCTTGATTGCTGCTCGTTGACATCCACAGATGTTTTCAATACCTGATGGAAAACATTGGAATGAACCTCTGTTCTTAGGAGTGGTAGTCGTAAAGGGGTTGAATAATTGTGTCAATGAAGAAATCACAAAAAGGCCATTTAATACTTTATGACAAAAAAAATTGATGCTATCTTAGTTGCATTTAGTTCTTTAACAAGTCCTTGTAAGATTTCATTATGAACACAATTACAAATGTGCACTGAGTTCCATAAAACCCTTCGCAGCATTGGGGGTTGAATAAATTTGATCACAACTGTAGATAAAAATATTTACCATGTTTATCACAGTCTGACATTTCGGCCAAATCACAGCTGCTTGTGTTGCTACTGTATCCTTCTGAACATGACTGTCAAAGAGAGCACATAGTATATTACGTCAGTGAAAACTACAAGTAAAAGAGTTTAAAGTCAGCCAGTGTAAAACACAGCTTTGTACTAATATACATAATGCCATATACATTTCTTAAAATCTTCAGCTTACAGTCTTAAACAATCTACTTACAGATTGTTTTGCCTCTCTTAAAATGACCTTGTCAGGCCGGACATAAATGGACTTTTGATGAAAAAGTTTTTTCACAAGGTCTCCACTCAGTCTGTTTGGAGGTAAGGGATGGCTCAACTAGTTTGTTGTGGCACGGCGTCAGAATTTGCAACCTGAAAGCATGAATAACACCCTGTATATGACCTGACATTACATAAAAGAAAATAAAAAGATTGCATTGATGTACTTTATTTTTACTACAATGCAGCATGTGTAGTAGGCATATGTGCAATGTGTATAGATGTTGGTGTATACAAGTTAGTAGGTACAGTTACATTACCAAGAGTAATATTGCCAGTTCACTATTATAGTAAATATTAGTACATGCAGTACTGTGACAGAGAGACCAGACAAGAATTAAGTATATAGTGCTTAGTGACAATAGAAATTGTTATTACACATCACTACAATATTTGGAAAAAAATGGTTTAGTACGTAATTGGTCTGCACACAAAAATGTGCTCTGATAGTTGTACCAGTAAGTCAATTTGGCAAATTTTATATTGACAAACTAAAGTTAATAAAAAAAAATAATAATAATTCTTAATAGTATTGAAGTATTAAAGTCAAGACTGTATTTAAAATGAGCAGCATTCAATTATCTATAAATCTTTAAATTCACATACACCTTTTCACACAACCTTCCAAACTATAGTAAATTATCTTATTATTGCAAAAATGAAAAGAACCAGTAATATGTGACAAAGCAGATCAATTGCTTACCTGCATCCCTCCACGACTGGCTGGAAGGCTGATATTATTGCCTGCATTACTTTGTCAGAGTCCCAGTCACAGCCAAATTCCAAAGCAGATTTTATATGTCCATTTTCAAAAAGCCAAGCTTTTGTGGCACGCCTTGGCACGAGCGTGATTGTGTGATCTGGCAGGAGAATTACTTCTTTGGTGTATGACTGAGCCACTGAACATGAACTGCTTAGTGCCTGAAACCTTAGAGACATAAAAAACAATACATTGCACTTATCTTTCAGGTTATTAACATCACTGCCTTTATAACTGTTTATTTTAATTACTGATTGTCATTGTCATTTGTGTCTTAACAGTGTACAATAAGAAACTGTGCTACATATATCACATACACCAACCAGCCATAACTTTGTGTATGTGTATGTCTGTCAAACGTTAACCGGGGTGGGGGGGGGTCACCAGTGGTTGGTGCCAGAGCGAACTAGTAACTCATTGAATCATAGATGTAGATCAGAGATAGATGAACTACATTTTTTTCAGCGTAAGAAATCGAATGTATGGCGTGTGAGCGTGTGAAGACAGTCAAATGCGTGTCTCACGCTCATTTCGTGAGAGTTAGCAACCCTGATGTATCTGATATTTTGGGTTATGCCTATTGTTATGAATGGAACACATGTTCACAAGCAATGCATTTGGCTGTATGTCTTACCTCTTGTATCTCCCCTTTCTAGCAAACGGGCTAAGATTGTAACTAGAGACTGTTGGGGGGTGCTCCTGAGAGGTGGAACACATGTTTTTTTCTGGATTTGTCTGGCCTGTGTGGTTCGGCGCAGTCCGCCTTCCGCGGCGAAAAAGTGATAAAACTTTTGTCGTCGTTTGAACAAAATTGAAATCGGTTACCAACATTATTTTGGCTCGTGCATGCACTGGCCAGGGTATTAATCATCTCCTCATTACTGAGGATTGCTGCTACGAGATTTCTTGCTGCCTCACCCATAACGCACCGCCTGCAGCCGTACCCAGTATCTCCAAGTGAAAGCACAAAATGGCGCGAGTGCGTCGAAGACGTCAGGTTTCATTCCATATATTCAGACTTTCATTCCATATATTCAGACTTTCATTCCATATATTCAGACTTTCATTCCATATTCTCAGACTTCATTCCATATATTCAGACTTCATTCCATATATTCAGACTTCGCAGTCATTCTATATATATAGTTTTTTCCTGAACGGCTTGCCATAATATATATATATATATATATATATATATATATATATATATATATATATATATATATATATATATGGGACGCCGAAGGCGTCGGAACAGAGGCAGCCGGAGGCGTGGATGAGACAGAGGGACGTTTATTCTCCATGGCTCAAAACGACAGCTCAAGTAAAGCTCGTAGCGCAAACACAACACAGTGATGCCCAAGTAATGCTCTTAGCACACATATATATATATATATATATATATATATATATATAGAGCAATGTATACAATCAATACTATTACTACTACTACAATAATACATATAGTATATATAATATATATACAGTATATAGAAATGTGTACAATCAATACTACTACTATAATAGTAATTACGGAAAACGTTAATTGCAGTAGCTCATTATAACAATTTGTTTATTGTGTTAATATGGTTCAAGCCCATTAATGTCCTTTATTTTCTCAATATACCGTTTTTTTGCTTCAGTATTTATCTTGTCGCAGTAAGCGATATCGCATTTACTCTTTGCACAGTCCATTTATTCTTGGATGCGTGTCCTAAAACATGGCGGCCACTACCCAGCATGCAATGCGTAATGACGTAGATTCCCATTCTCTATACTGTACATGTAATATCACAGATATTCAGTGGAAATCATTCTTGATGTTAAAAAATAACTGATAATGGCCATTATTCCTAGTTTCATGATACATTTGTAATGAATAATTTATTATTTTCATAAGTGTGTATAAGTAACATTAATTCTCTGGATAATTTGATGGGTGTGGCACCTCAGCGCCCCCTACTGACGAGCCACCACTGGTTCCCAGGCTGTTTACTCACAGGCTGTATTGCGGTGGGTATGGTGACGTACTCACCGCGTGTATAAACTGACAGCTCGAACTGACAATAGGCAGCGGTAGAATTAGTCAAACAAGCACTGTGTCAAAAATACCAACACAAAAAAGATGCAGAAAACTCAATGTGTAAAATAAACCAAGATCGTAAGAACACGGGAGAAAAGTAAAATAAAACTCAACCGTAAACGCACGGGAGAAAATAGAACACAAAACAACGTGGAAAACTCAACGCATACAAAGCAAAACTCAGTCTTAGAGAGAGGGGAGAAAAATACCAAAGGCAACTCAAAAGACGCGTAAAAAAACTCAACGCGTTAAAACGAAACCAAGGATGCCAGGGGAAGTAATTGGCAGCCGGCAAAACACCGCAACAAACGAAACCCTTCCCAAAATAAATGTATAACGGATAGGAAGTAAAACAGAAAACTTGAGATGGGCCAGGGAACGGCACAGGAGATAGAGACTCGAATAAGTGACAGTGGAATAAGAAAGAGAGAGAGAGGAAGGTGGAGAGACACCTTGTAACGAGAGGCAACGGTAGAGAAGGCAGGGCAAGGCTGATAGTGTACCGGCATGACCAAAATGATCCTGGATCAGGTTTACTGTCAAAAATGGCTTGAAATATGAAACAGAAAACAGATCTGAGATAAGTGATTGAAGGCAGTCAATGTGCAAGGTTGAGCTCTGAGGAAGAGGTCTGAGCTGTTTGGCCTGGTTGTGGGTTTCCTGTCTTAGTGTGACTGACCTTTTCATTTCCCAGACAGAGCTGAACAGGAACTTTTCAACCCCCCTTCAACACAAATCTTATACTGAAACAGCCACATGCCTGCCCATAGGGGGCGATAAGGAGGACCTTTAATACGGACAGCGTGTATTAGAGCTCACCAGAGGACGTGGGGAGAAATTATCATACAGTTAAGCCCGCCCAGTAAGAGGGAAGATATGATTGGTCAATTTTACTGTCATTTGAAACTGGTATTGCGCTGAATTATAACTGCCAGGCCCTCTGTAAGCGAACAGCGGGCATCACAGTCCTGATAGGGGGAGACACAGGCTCACAGACTTCCACTTAACCCCTCACCTTCCAACACAGACTGAATAGACACGGGTGAATAATTTATTTGCTTATATTTTTGTAATTGTTTAGAAGTCGATTGTAAAACTGTAAGTAGATAATATAAAATTGGATAATTATATATATATATATTGTTTTAAGAATATTTTAGGCCCTCTGAGAGGGCGTAGAGGGCCCTGACGGTTCCCCACTAGTACTGGTTATAAATTCACCAGTACTGTGGGTTATTCTGAAATACTGTACATGTAGCTTGTATTTCATTTTTCATTCATCAGAAATTAGACAGGGCTGTCTAATCATTTCACTTCTGAACATGTGACATGCCAGTTACATTCTCACGTTCACGAGGGGTCTAAACAAACGCAGAGACCTCCACATTCATGCCAGATCCCAGCATTTGAACCAGATCTGTACAGGACCGCAGGGCTTTAGGTTGAGGAGATGGCTGACAGGGAACAGACAGACACAACAACTGAAAGGAGAAAACCAAGAAAACAGGAGAAACCACAGATATCGACTAAGAGCAAGTTAGACACACGTGCACACGTGTAACCTACACCAAGATTCACAAAGACTGGGCTAACATCAATAGCCCCCTCAATTGTAATGGATACACAGAAGTGTAATATGGTCCATGTAAAACATAAAAACAAACATGAGTGAACCTTTAGAAATACTGTGAAACAGAAGAATATGAGAATTATAAAAATCTACAGAGAACAAAACTGTGAGCAGTAAATATGAAAATATCCTTGTGTAGGAAAAACAGGAGACAGTGTTGTAAATAGAAATGAGTCACCTACAGTTACACCTGTACACAGAAGTGTTCACTTAAGAGTGAACAGAGTGAACACTCCAGGTTTTCACACCTTCAGCTGCCGAAGGACAATAATCTCACACTGCTTCCTGGAAACTAGTCTTCCTCAGTAGTTCTACACTCTACCAGTTCTGACCTCAGAATAAGTACTGAAATCAGAGTTCTGAATTCTCTTCTTCTTGGAGAGTTTCTGCCCTCCAGTCAGGATGTTCAGTGAGGTGTAACAAACCTCATCTCCTCCAGCCTGCTGTGGTGTTAAAACCAAAGTGTTACAATCCAAACATTCATTAAAGAAAATGTATATGTGTGTGTATCCGCAAGTATTTTTCACAATACCTCCTCAGTTTGGGGATGTTTCTGGATCTGTGATTGGACATCACACTTCTGTTCAATTCCTGCTGCTGTAACCAGTAAAGAAATTATAATAAATTACACAGTCACATTAAAGGTGCACTCTGGAGCACAGAGACACCCACACTGACATATCTAGTACTGAATTTACACCATCAGTATTTACTGGACTGTAAAAGGAACATGTGTGAACGGTTACATGACATGAGTGACTGTTTGGAACTACCGTAGACCTATAAAAATACATGAAGTGACATTACATTTGTAAAAGATGGATTAATGTTTTTGAAAACTTATTTTGAAGTGAATTGGTGTCAGTAAGACAGAAATGCACAACAATGGAAAACTGATTACCTACCTGTACATCTTTTGTGACAGAGACAGTAGACACAGGTGGAGGAGAGGAGTGAGGAGAGGAGAACACACACAGGACACACAGTGATCAGCAGCGTCCAGCAGACACCACACTCTGGTACAGGAGGGGTGGAGTTCATGAAGACACTACAGTCTAGTTCAGGAAGGTGTTTAAAATCAAAGAGGAAGAAGTACAAATACATTATTAAAGTTGGAGAACTTTAAAAATAAGAAGCAGAACTTACAAACACAAACCCATTAATTTTGCAGGTCTATTTCATGTTAATATTTAAGCAAACTTGTCTAATCTTAAAATTCTTAAAATCTGTAGTAAAAAATCTACAAATTCAGTAGTAGTCATATTTAACTGTTTATATAGTAAATGATGCTTAAAAAATCTTCTTTTGAAAATTATTTAATAATTATATTAATGAAGCAAATAATAATTTACTCAATAGAGAATCATTAGATCAAACCGAGGACTCTTACCGAGGAGTGAAAGTCGTATAGTTCTGTTTCCATAATAATAAACATCCTTAAAGATTATAACTCCATTTTCATCTTTAGTAATGTTCTTCATGTGTAGAGCGCAGTAGTACAGACCCAGCACTGACTCACTCATGTTCTTCACCAGCAGATCATGATTTTGGATGGAGGGATTCCACACAAAAGAGTAATGAGGATGATACATGTCACTTGTTGATATAATCAGAGGAGGCTGATTATCGTTGGTGCTGTTTCTAACCCACACTGGATTAAGTCCACTATTCCAAACACAGTCACCGTGGAGAGTGACATCTTCTCCTTTTCTGACTCTCATCTCCACGTCTGCTCCAGAGATCTTCTGACTGGAGAACAACACACCTACAGAAAACATTTAGTGTAAAACAAGGAAGGAGATCTTCAACAGAAACAGACACAACAGTGTGTAAAGTAATGAGGTACGATACAGTAGGTGAGAAGTTCACGTACACGTGAGGGTGATGAGAACGACTCCTGATCTCTCCATCTCAGAGACTGGTGCTGAGTGGCTGATGGTGGTGAGGGTCTATGATGTAAATGTTTGTTCTGTGATCTGATTGGCCCACGTCAATGGAACATTTCTGTTTACTGTGCATATGGTGGAAATTTGTGGTTTAGGTGAATTGTATCAGTGGAAAATTTCTTTTGGAGAGGAAACATCATAATGGACACACACACATCATAAAATTATAATAATCCAATAAAAATGCCATCAAGAATTACACAAACAAAATACATGAAACCTATTGGTTACTGTTGAAGCTTATATGTGACTGGTCAACATCTTGAACTTCTCTGCTCTCAACATTAAACGGTTCTTACATCACTACAGACCTTTCACTTTGCTTTCAACTCTGTAAAAAGAATAATTTATAGTAGCAGCATAAACACCAGGAAATTAAGGACAGTACAAGTTCCTTGAAGCTTCTTTAGGACCAGTTCACTCAGACCAGAATCTTCTGGCTGAAACCTTCAATTTATGATGATTGTGAGATGATTGTGGACTTCAGAAAGGGCAGTCACACACACACACACCTGCATGACGGAGGATTTGAGGTGGAGATTGTCTCCAGCTACAAATACTTGGGTGTTCACCTGAGCAACAACCTCAGCTGGAGCAACAACACCTCTAGTCTGGTAAAGAAAGCACATCAGCGACCGTACTTCCTCAGGCGGCTGAGACGAGCTGGTCTGGGGAGCTCAGTCCTCACCACGTTCTACAGGTGTGCGGTGGAGAGCGTCCTGTGTTCCAGCATCAACGTCTGGCACGGAAACTGCTCTGCTGCTGACAGGAAAGCTCTACAGAGAGTGGTGAAGGCTGCACAGAGGACTGTTGGAGTCAGCCTCCCCACCACCATGGACATTTATATCTCCAGATGTAGGAAGAGGGCCACCTGCATCATGAGGGACCCCACACACCCAGCTCACTCACTTTTTGTCCCGCTCCCCTTAGGCAGAAGGTTGAGGAGCATAAAGTGTAGGACAACCAGAATGAGGAACAGTTTCATTCCGGAAGCTGTGAGACTCATAAACTCCACCTAACAACTCACTGCTCTGACACTGTTCAAGCCACTTAATCACCGGTCACTTTATTGAACTCTGGTCACTTTATATCATGCTGCTGCTATTGTAGACTTACTGTCTGCGTTTAAATTATGCCCTGTGTGTATATACTATTTATTACATATATATTCTTCTAAAATACTAGCTCCATTACTGCTCTTTACTTTAATTGTTTGAGATAAATATGTATATTCGTGTTACCGGGACCTTGAGTATAAAAATTTCGTTCCACCCCATGCAAATGTGATGCAAATGACAATAACACTCCTTGAATCCTTGAATCCTTGAATCCTTAAAGCCATAATGTCGTCAGTATTGCTCAGCATTGATACATTCTGATACTACATACGTATCTGCAGTACATGCATGTAGCTAGTTAAACTGACCACGTCCATCAAAAAAGCCAAAGGTACTAAATAAAAATAATTAAACCCAGTGAAACTGAACTGTTGTTAATTACCTGGATATCTCTTTGGACATAGACAGTAGACACAGGTGGAGAAGAGGAGTGAGGAGAGGAGAACACACACAGGACACACAGTGATCAGCAGCGTCCAGCAGACACCACACTCTGGTACAGGAGGGGTGGAGGTGCAGTTGGAGGTGTAGGTGGGGTGTGGGATCTCCACAGCAGGGAGAGATGAGTCTGAAATCAAAGAGGCAGTGAAACTGCAATAATGGGCATTGACAGCGATAAAAGTTCACACAGACGAACTTAGTTTAATAAGAACTTCAGAGTGTGACTGAAGACTCCAGGTGTCTCTTATACTGAATTACAAGACACCAGCAGGTCAGGGCATGTAAGTGTTAAAAGAAAAAAATCAGGAGATCAGAACACACGATCTTACCCAGAAGAGAGAGAAGTAGATCAAAAGTACTGTTGGAGGGATTCAACTCAATAGAGTAACGTGGGTAATCAGCAGTTGTGAAACCCTGAGCTGATATATTGAGAGGGGGCTGATGCCCATGTGAGCTGTTTCTCAGCCAGAAGATCCTAAGTCCTGTCCTCCAAACACAGTCTGAGAAGAGAGTGATGTCATCTCCTTGTCTGACTCTCATCTGCTCCTCTCGTCCAGAGATCTTCTGACTGGAGAACACCAAACCTGCACCACAAACTCTTTTACACTACAAGGTGTCATGGCCACTTCCACACTTCCAACACTGAGTAACTCATAGGAGATTCTGAACATGTCCTACGAGTGGAGACTGAATGAGATCACTGCAGTTGAAGTGTTTTATCCAGGCCTTCAGAATAAATGGCCTCGTAATTGTGTTCAATGTAACAAGATGTA